>NC_091353.1:18021510-18109010 GCF_038502225.1 Cherax quadricarinatus
TGAAACAGGCCTGTTCTGGAAGAAAATGCCAAGCAGGACCTACATTACTCAGGAGGAAAAGGCACTCCCAGGACATAAGCCTATGAAAGACAGGCTTACTTTGTTGATGTGTGCCAATGCTAGTGGTGATTGCAAAGTTAAGCCTTTATTAGTGTATCACTCTGAAACTCCCAGAGCGTTCAGGCAAAAGAATGTCCTCAAGGATAATTTGTGTGTGCTGTGGAGGGCAAACAGTAAGGCATGGGTCACTAGGGAATTTTTCTATAACTGGTTACACCATGCATTTGCCCCCAATGTGAAAGATTACCTAACTGAAAAGAAATTAGACCTTAAGTGCCTCCTGGTGTTAGACAATGCCCCTGGTCATCCTACAGACGTGGCAGAGCGACTTTATGGGGACATGAGCTTCATTAAGGTGAAGTTTTTGCCTCCTAATACCACTCCTCTCCTGCAGCCCATGGACCAGCAGGTCATTTCCAACTTCAAGAAACTGTACACAAAAGCTCTGTTTCAAAAGTGCTTTGAAGTGACCACAGACACTCGATTGACTCTAAAAGAGTTTTGGAAGGATCACTTTAATATCCTCAATTGTGTAAACCTTATAGGTAAGGCTTGGGAGGGAGTGACTAAGAGAACCTTGAACTCTGCTTGGAAGAAACTGTGGCCAGAATGTGTAGACAAAAGGGATTTTGAAGGGTTTGAGGCTAACCCTGAGAGGAGTATACCAGTTGAGGAATCAACTGTGGCATTGGGGAAGTCCTTGGGGTTGGAGGTTAGTGGGGATGATGTGGAAGAGTTGGTGGAGGAGGACAATGAAGAACTAACCACTGATGAGCTGATAGATCAACTTCAAGAGCAAGAGGCCAGACCTGGGGAAACTGGTTCAAAGGAGGGGAGAGAGAAATTGAAGGAATAGCCTACTTCAAAGATTAAGGAAATGTGTGCAAAATGGCTTGAAGTGCAAACCTTTTTTGATGAAAATCACCCTCACACAGGTATTGCAAGCCGTGCTGGTGACTGTTACAATGACACTGTTGTGAACCACTTTAGACAAATCATAAAGGAACGAGAGGTACAGGCCACTATGGACAGATATGTTGTGCGAAAGAAGTCCAGTGACTCTGAAGCTGGTCCTAGTGGTATTAAAAGAAGAAGGGAAGTAACCCCAGAAAAGGACTTGCCTCCTCAAGTCTTAATGGAAGGGGATTCCCCTTCTAAACACTAACACTCTCTCTCCCCTCCTCCCATCCCATCAATCATCACCAGATCTTCAATAAAAGTAAGTGTCATGTAATTGTGCATGCCTTTTTCAGTTTGTGTGTACTAAAATTAACATTTTTTTGTGGTAAAAAAATTTTTTTTTCATACTTTTGGGTGTCTTGCACGGATTAATTTTATTTCCATTATTTCTTATGGGGAAAATTCATTCGCATAGCGAACATTTCGCATAACAGCCAGCCCTCTTGCACGGATTAAGGTCGCTATGCGGGGGTCCACTGTATATACATATATACATACATACAAACATACATACAAACATACATACAAACATACATATATACATACATACATACATATATACATACATACATACTATATAACATATCCCTTCAAACTGCCATTATCCCAAACCCCTCCTTTAAAGTGCAGGCATTGTACTTCCCATTTCCAGTACTCAAGTCCAGCTATATAAAAGTAACTGGTTTCCCTGAATCCCTTCACTGAATATTAATCCCTCCTCACATTCCAATAGATCGTCAGGTCCCAAGTACCATTCGTCTCCATTCACTCCTATCTAACATACTCACGTACGATTGCTGGAAGTCCAAGCCCCTCGCCCAGAAAACCTCCTTTACCCACTCCCTCCAACCTTTTCGAGGACAACCCCTACCCCGCATTCCGTCCCCTACAGATTTATACGCTCTCCATGTCATTCTACTTTGACCCATTCTCTCTAAATGACCAAACCACCTCAACAACCCCTCTTCAGCTCTCTGACTAATACTTTTATTAACTCAACACCTTCTCCTAATTTCCACACTCGGAATTTTCTGCATAATATTTACACCACACATTACTCTTAGACAGAACATCTCCACTCCCTCCAACTGCCTCCTCGCTGCAGCATTTACAACCCAGGCTTCACACCCATATAAGAGCGTTGGTACCACTATACTTTCATACATTCCCTTCTTTGCCTCCATAGATAACGTTTTCTTGTCTCCACATATACCTCAACACACCACTCATCTTTTTTCCTTCATCAATTCTATGGTTAACCTCATCCTTCATAAACCTATCCACTGACACGTCAACTCCCAAATACAGTGGACCCCCAGATTACATAATTAATCCGTTCCAGAGAGAGTGACTTATCCCGAATATGACTTATTCTGAATTAATTTTCCCCATGAAAAATAATGGAAATCCAATTAATCCCTTTCAGACACCCAAAAGTAATAAGAAAACGTTTTCTATATGAAATATACGTTTACCTACACAGAAAACAACGATACATGAAGAATAAAACAAGAATAACATCACACTGAAATTGCTGACCTAGAAAATGTACAGAGAACCTTCACGGCGCGCATAACGGAGATAAAACACCTCAATTACTGGGAGCGCTTGAGGTTCCTCAACCTGTATTCCCTGGAACGCAGGCGGGAGATACATGATTATATACACCTGGAAAATCCTAGAGGGACTAGTACAGAACTTGCACACGAAAATCACTCACAACGAAAGCAAAAGACTTGGCAGACGATGCAACATCCCCCCCAATGTGATGAATGGTTTGAAAAACCGACAAGTTGAAGATGGAGACACTTATGCAGCATATGGGAATCTTTATTCAGGAAACATTTCGCCACACAGTGGCTTCATCAGTCCAATACAAAGAGGAAGGCATCAGGAGAGGAGTATGAGGTAATCAGTCCCTCAGCCTGGAGTCGATGTGTTCAGTCCATCAATCTTGTAGAATGTACAGCATAGGGCCGTAGACGTGGCTTATATACTGTAGTGAGGTGAGATGAAGCAGGCGGAGGCGGGGTCATAGTGGTACCATCCACCAGTCGAAGTAGGTCTTCGTCCAAAGGTTGAACAAGTGTTGAAGAATTCTTTGTAAAAAGATCCCATGATGCTGCAGTGTCTGACAGTAACTGTCAGACATCTATTGGGAAGATGGAGGAAATATTTTGAGGAATTGTTAAATGTTGATGAAGATAGGGAAGCTGTGATTTCGTGTATAGGGCAAGGAGGAATTACATCTTGTAGGAGTGAGGAAGAGCCAGTTGTGAGTGTGGGGGAAGTTCGTGAGGCAGTAGGTAAAATGAAAGGGGGTAAGGCAGCCGGGATTGATGGGATAAAGATAGAAATGTTAAAAGCAGGTGGGGATATTGTTTTGGAGTGGTTGGTGCAATTATTTAATAAATGTATGGAAGAGGGTAAGGTACCTAGGGATTGGCAGAGAGCATGCATAGTTCCTTTGTATAAAGGCAAAGGGGACAAAAGAGAGTGCAAAAATTATAGGGGGATAAGTCTGTTGAGTATACCTGGTAAAGTGTATGGTAGAGTTATTATTGAAAAAATTAAGAGTAAGATGGAGAATAGGATAGCAGATGAACAAGGAGGCTTTAGGAAAGGTAGGGGGTGTGTGGACCAGGTGTTTACAGTGAAACACATAAGTGAACAGAATTTAGATAAGGATAAAGAGGTCTTTGTGGCATTTATGGATTTGGAAAAGGCATATGACAGGGTGGATAGGGGGGCAATGTGGCAGATGTTGCAGGTGTATGGTGTAGGAGGTAGGTTACTGAAAGCAGTGAAGAGTTTTTACGAGGATAGTGAGGCTCAAGTTAGAGTATGTAGGAAAGAGGGAAATTATTTCCCAGTAAAAGTAGGCCTTAGACAAGGATGTGTGATGTCACCGTGGTTGTTTAAAATATTTATAGATGGGGTTGTAAGAGAAGTAAATGCGAGGGTCTTAGCAAGAGGTGTGGAGTTAACCCTTTGACTGTTTTCGACGTATAAATACGTCTTACGAGCCAATGTTTCTGACGTATATATACTCAATAATTCTAGCGGCTTCAAATCAAGTGGGAGAAAGCTGGTAGGCCCACATGTGAGAGAATGGGTCTGTGTGGTCAGTGTGCACCACATAAAAAAAATCCTGCAGCACACATTGCGTAATGAGAAAAAAAAAACTCTGATCGTTTTTTTGGAATAAAACGCCGACTTTGAGGTGTATTTTCGTATAGTATTTATCATTGTATTCGCGTTTTCATGGTCTTAGGTGATAAAATGGAAAACATATTACAGAAATAGAGATGATTTTCATTACTTTTACGATGAAAACGACCTTGAAACTAAGCTCAAAGTAGCGAAAATGTTCGATTTTTACCAATGTTGAAGAGTAAATAAATCACACCACACGTCCAATACACGTCAACTAGGGAGTCTAATATTCTTTCACTAGTGCACTGATATTATTTATACCATTTTTACAATAATGCAGTCGTCTGCATAACAGTAAATTTTGTATTTTTTTGTATGAATAAAAAATCAAAATAGAAAGCAATAATAATATAAGAGGGGCCTAGAGATGTGACTAATGAACAGAGCATATGTTATTTTAGTGCCACGAATGTCTACCTTGTTTATTCAGGACCCTATTTTGAAATTGGCATCTTTTTTATTTTGCGTGAAAATGGCCAAATTGCCAATTTCTGACCACCATATTGGGTAGTCCAAATTAGTAAATGGGAGGTTTCTTGTACTCAGCTGATAGATAAAATGGAGTTCTAAAGAAATAGCTATGAGTTTGGTCAACTGGAACAATGGAATTGGCTGAAAATTGGGCTCAAAGTCGGCGAAATCGCCGATACGCATATGTCGCCGAGACCGCTAACTTCGCGGGACCATAATTCCACGAGTTTTCGACCAAATTTCGAACTTTTGGTGTCATTACCATCGGGAAAAGATTCTCTATCATTTCATAAGAAAAAATAATTTTGTTTTTTTTCAAAAATTGAGCGACATAGAATGACAGTTTCAGAGAGGGGCCTGAAACAGTCAAAGGGTTAAAAGATAAAGAATCACACAAAGTGGGAGTTGTCACAGTTGCTCTTTGCTGATGACACTGTGCTCTTGGGAGATTCTGAAGAGAAGTTGCAGAGATTGGTGGATGAATTTGGTAGGGTGTGCAAAAGAAGAAAATTAAAAGTGAATACAGGAAAGAGTAAGGTTATGAGGATAACAAAAAGATTAGGTGATGAAAGATTGGATATCAGATTGGAGAGAGAGAGTATGGAGGAGGTGAATGTATTCAGATATTTGGGAGTGGACGTGTCAGCAGATGGGTCTATGAAAGATGAGGTGAATCATAAAATTGATGAGGGGAAAAGGGCGAGTGGTGCACTTAGGAGTCTGTGGAGACAAAGAACTTTGTCCTTGGAGGCAAAGAGGGGAATGTATGAGAGTATAGTTTTACCAATGCTCTTATATGGGTGTGAAGCATGGGTGATGAATGTTGCAGCGAGGAGAAGGCTGGAGGCAGTGGAGATGTCATGTCTGAGGGCAATGTGTGGTGTGAATATAATGCAGAGAATTCGTAGTTTGGAAGTTAGGAGGAGGTGCGGGATTACCAAAACTGTTGTCCAGAGGGCTGAGGAAGGGTTGTTGAGGTGGTTCAGACATGTAGAGAGAATGGAGCGAAACAGAGTGACTTCAAGAGTGTATCAGTCTGTAGTGGAAGGAAGGCGGGGTAGGGGTCGGCCTAGGAAAGGTTGGAGGGAGGGGGTAAAGGAGGTTTTGTGTGCGAGGGGCTTGGACTTCCAGCAGGCATGATATTAATCCGTTCCTGAGAGCTCATCGTATGCTGAAATTATCATAAGGTGAATTAATTTTCCCCATAAGAAATAATGGAAATGAAATTAATCCGTGCAAGACACCACAAAGTATGAAAAAAAAAATTTTACCGCATGAAATATTAATTTTAATACACACAAACTGACACTTACCTTTATTGAAGATCTGGCGATGATTGATGGAATGGGAGGAGGGGAGAGTGTGGAAGTTGTTAATGTTTAGAAGGGGAATCCCCTTCCATTAGGACTTTAGGTAGCACGTCCTTTTCCGGGGTTACTTCCCTTCTTCTTTTAATGCCACTAGGACCAGCTGACCATGGTGCAGCAACAGCTGACTTTGGTGCAGCAGCAGCTGACTGTGGTGCAGCAACAGATGACGGTGGTGTAGCAGCAGCTGACTGTAGTGCAACAGCGGCTGACTGTGGTGCAGCAGCAGCTGACTGTGGTGCAGCAGCAGCTGACTGTGGTGCAACAGCAGCTCACCGTGGTTCATCAACAACTGACTGGTGCAGCAACAGCTGACTGTAGTGCAGCAACAGCTGACGGTGGTGCAGCAGCAGCTGACCGTGGTGCAACAGCAGTTGACCAAGGTTCAGTAACAGCTGACTGGTGCAGCAGCAGCTGACCGTGGTGCAGCAACAGCTGACCGTGGTGCAGCAACAGCCGACCGTGGTGCAGCAACAGCCGACCATGGTGCAGCAACAGCTGACTGTGGTACAGCAACAGCTGACAGTGGTGTAGCAGCAGCTGACCGTGGTACGATAGTACATATTTCTCACCCTTTTTACCACAGGGTTTGCACTAGAATCTTTCTTTGGGCCCATGGTGGCATATTTAGCAGTACCAAGCACTACAAACAATGGAATAATACAAAATGTATCGAATGTATGCAATGAACCGGCCACCCTGGCTTGTAAACAATGAAGGCAGGGCTGGATGGACAGGTTCAGGACGAGTCATGTTGGTCAGAAACAGCTGATAGTGGTGCAGCAGCAGCTGACTGTGGTGCAGCAGCAGCTGACTGTGGTGCAGCAGCAGCTGACCATGGTGCAGCAGCAGCTGACCGTTGCGCAGCAGCAGCTGACCGTGGTGCAGCAGCAGCTCACCGTGGTGCAGCAGCAGCTGACCGTGGTTCAGCAACAGCTGACTGGTGCAGCAACAGCTGACCATGGTGCAGCAACAGCTGATGGTGGTGTAGCAGCAGCTGACTGTGGTGCAGCAGCACCTGACTATGGTGCAACAGCAGCTGACCATGGTTCAGCAACAGCTGACTGGTGCAGCAACAGCTGGCTGTGGTTCAGCAACAGCTGACTGTGGTGCAGCAGCAGCTGTGGTGCAGCAGCAGCTGACCGTGGTGCAGCAGCAACTGACCGTGGTGCAGCAACAGCTGACTGTGGTGTAGCAGCAGCTGTGGTGCAGCAGCAGCTGACTGTGGTGCAGCAGCAGCTGACTGTGGTGCAGCAGCAGCTGACTGTGGTTCAGCAACAGCTGACTGTGGTGCAGCAGCAGCTGACTGTGGTGCAGCAGCAGCTGACCGTGGTGCAGCAGCAGCTGACTGTGGTGCAGCAACAGCTGACTGTGGTGCAGCAGCAGCTGACCATGGTACGATAGTACGTATTTCCCACCCTTTTTACATATGATCGCTTGAGAGATGGTATCTCCTGCTATCTGTTTTTCATTTATCCACACCAATAACAGTCTCTCAACATCTTCGAGTACTTGCGATCTCTGTTTCGAAAACAAACTTGCACCTTTTGCAAGAACAGCTTCCTTGATTGCCGTTTTGTTGGCCACAATAGTAGCGATGGTTGATTGGGGTTTGGTATACAACCTGGCCAGCTCCGAGACACTCACTCCACTTTCGTACTTAGCAATTATCTCTTTCTTCATTTCCATAGTAATTTTCACCTTTTTATCGCACGGCTGACACTAGAAGCTTTCTTGGGGCCCATGGTGACTTATTTTGCAGGTACAATCACTAAAAACGCTGTGATAATATGAAATGTTCCGATTGTATGCATGGATGCGACCACACTGGCTGGCTTGTAGACACTGGCACCCACGGGACAGCTGAGGATAGGCTCGACCCTCTCCAGCCCTCTTTCTGTACCTGTAGGGATTGCATGTTGAAGTGAGAATCATGAAAATAATTTGGCCAATCCTGTAGCTCCTATTATCAGCCTTGATACAAGAAACTCGATGTGTAATATTTGTTTTGACACAATACTGATACCTATAAGAGTTCCACAATGTATAAACAATACAAGGGGTCCACAATGCATCAACAATACAAGGGTTCCACAATGTTTCAACAATACAGGGGATCCACAATGTATCAACAATACAAGGGGTCCATAATGTATCAACAATACAAGGGTTCCACAATGTTTCAACAATACAGGGGATCCACAATGTATCAACAATACAAGGGGTCCATAATGTATCAACAATACAAGGGGTCCCCAATGTATCAACAATACAGGGGGTCCACAATGTATCAACAATACAGGGGGTCCACAATGTATCAACAATACAAGGGTTCTACAATGTATCAACAATACAAGGGTTCCACAATGTATCAACAATACAAGGGTTCCACAATGTATCAACAATACAAGGGTTCCACAATGTATCAACAATACAAGGGGTCCACAATGTATCAACAATACAGGGGGTCCACAATGTATCAACAATACAGGGGGTCCACAATGTATCAACAATACAAGGGTTCCACAATGTATCAACAATACAAGGGGTCCACAATGTATCAACAATACAAGGGGTCCACAATGTATCAACAATACAGGGGGTCCACAATGTATCAACAATACAGGGGGTCCACAATGTATCAACAATACAGGGGGTCCACAATGTATCAACAATACAGGGGGTCCACAATGTATCAACAATGCAAGGGTTCCACAATGTATCAACAATACAGGGGGTCCACAATGTATCAACAATACAGGGGGTCCACAATGTATCAACAATACAGGGGGTCCACAATGTATCAACAATACAGGGGGTCCACAATGTATCAACAATACAGGGATTCCACAATGTATCAACAATACAGGAGGTCCACAATGTATCAACAATACAGGGGGTCCACAATGTATCAACAATACAAGGGGTCCACAATGTATCAACAATACAAGGGGTCCACAATGTATCAACAATACAAGGGGTCCACAATGTATCAACAGTACAAGGGGTCCACAATGTATCAACAATACAAGGGGTCCACATGTATCAACAATACAAGGGGTCCACAATGTATCAACAATACAAGGGGTCCACAATGTATCAACAATGCAAGGGTTCCACAATGTATCAACAATACAGGGGGTCCACAATGTATCAACAATACAAGGGGTCCACAATGTATCAACAATACAAGGGGTCCACAATGTATCAACAGTACAAGGGGTCCACAATGTATCAACAATACAAGGGGTCCACAATGTATCAACAATGCAAGGGTTCCACAATGTATCAACAATACAGGGGGTCCACAATGTATCAACAATACAAGGGGTCCACAATGTATCAACAGTACAAGGGGTCCACAATGTATCAACAATACAAGGGGTCCACAATGTATCAACAATACAAGGGGTCCACAATGTATCAACAATACAAGGGGTCCACAATGCATCAACAATACAAGGGGTCCACAATGTATCAACAATACAAGGGGTCCACAATGTATCAACAATACAAGGGGTCCACAATGTATCAACAATACAAGGGGTCCACAATGTATCAACAGTACAAGGGGTCCACAATGTATCAACAGTACAAGGGGTCCACAATGTATCAACAATACAAGGGGTCCACAATGTATCAACAATACAAGGGGTCCACAATGTATCAACAATACAAGGGGTCCACAATGTATCAACAATACAAGGGGTCCACAATGTATCAACAATACAAGGGGTCCACAATGTATCAACAATACAAGGGGTCCACAATGCATCAACAATACAAGGGGTCCACAATGTATCAACAATACAAGGGGTCCAAAATGTATCAACAATACAAGGGGTCCAAAATGTACCAACAATACAAGGGTTCTACAATGTATCAACAATACAAGGGGTCCACAATGCATCAACAATACAAGGGGTCCACAATGTATCAACAATACAAGGGGTCCACAATGTATCAACAATACAAGGGGTCCACAATGTATCAACAATACAAGGGGTCCACAATGTATCAACAATACAAGGGGTCCACAATGTATCAACAATACAAGGGGTCCACAATGTATCAACAATACAAGGGGTCCAAAATGTACCAACAATACAAGGGTTCTACAATGTATCAACAATACAAGGGGTCCACAATGCATCAACAATACAAGGGGTCCACAATGTATCAACAATATTCAGTAACCACAATTAACCCAGAATTTGGAGAAACTTTCAGATGTTTCAGCTTGTTTTGGACCATTATTAACCCCTAAACAGTCCAAACATATATATACGTTCACTCGCGTAGCGCCCCAAATTTTTTGAGAAAAAAATTTTTTTTTAATAGGAAAAAAGAGCATATGGTACCCAGGCATCCCCAATTATTTTAATATGGTGCACAGTGAGTGCACACGCCCATTCTCTCATGTCTAGGTGGCTCAGGCTTATCGTGGCAGTGTTGAATGAATGACAAAGAAAACATATATACGTTTGGGGCACTACGCACATGAACGTATAAATACGTTTGGACCATTTAAGGGTTAAGTCTAAGCCTAATAAAGCAAAATTAATTTTCCATAGTATTACATAGCTTCTTCTTGGACATTTTTCTATCTTACATGAACCAGAACAGACCAAAGTGTTGTCTAAAAATTTCTATCAAAATTGTGGGTTAGTTGTGAATTTTTCAAAGGCATCATTAGTTTTATTCAATAATAAACACTGTAATCAAATTTTTAATACATAATTTGATGAACAATATAATGAATAATTTCAAAGGCAAAAGAATAATTGTATCATAACAAATAATCTAATACAATATTCATGCATACTAATGGGTATACATAATAAATAAAAATAAAAATAATCTATTTTTCTTAATGCTGTTAGTTACAATATGTAGTCACTACACAAGCAATGCTCAACTACATTTTCCATACTCTTAGCTCAGCATAACAATGAAGGCAGCAAGACTTCCTACACAACATAAAGTACTCTCTCCCTCTCTCTAAGGCATTTATTGAATGCAACCTTTTTCTTTTAACTCAATGGGCATCATCTGCCAAGGCAGGGTGACCCAAAGAAGAAAACACATTCACCAACATTCACTCAATTGCTGACTTTCCAGAAATGTGCTGACATGACAATTGTGTTACCCTCCAACTGCAACATCCTCACTCCTTCTGAGTGCAGGCACTGCCCTTCCAACATCCAGGACTCAGGTCCAGCTAACCAATTTTCCTGAATCCCTTCATGAAAGTTATCCTGCTCACACTCCAACAGCAAACCATTAAAAATCACTTGTCTCCATTCACTCCTATCTAACATATTCACAAAAGCCTACTGGTATGGGTATATGTTAGGTCTATCTTTACAGTCACAGGATAATCTGTATTGTGATTTAAGTCCTGAACTTAGTTCTAATAGATTTTTTTCATTTTCATTCTGGGAAATCTATCAGCCCATAGGTGAGGCCTGGTCATGTACCAGGCCGAGGGGGGCATTGACCCTCGTAACACCCTCCATGTATACTCCAGGTAAGCATACTTCTGGAAAGAAAATGACAGAGCCAGTGATCGTCAATGCATTTTCTGCTTTGGTTCACCTTGCCTTGCTGGGACACGGCCACAGAATTAAAAAAGAAACTAATTTTGCTTATGTGAGAACATAAAAATAATAAAATTAGTCGAGGAAGCTGGCATAATGTGCCAGATGTTGCACGAGGCAATTGTGCAGTATGGAATATATGTTTTCTTCTGAAATACCTATTATTTTTTTTTTAACAAGCTGGCCATCTCCCGCCGAGGCAGGTTGACCTAAAAAGAAAGAAAATCCCCAAAAAGAAAATACTTTCATCATTCAACACTTTCACCTCAATAACCGGTTTACCTGAATCCCTTCACTAAATATTACCTTGATCACACTCCAACAGTTCGTCAGGTCCCAAATACCATTCGTCTCCATTCACTCCTATCTAACGCGCTCATGCACGCTTGCTGGAAGTCCAAGCCCCTTGCCCACAAAACCTCCTTTACCCTCTCCCTCCAACCTTTCCGAGGACCCTTCCCCGCCTTCCTTCCCCTACAGATTTATATGCTCTCCATGTCATTCTACTTTGATCCATTCTCTCTAAATGACCAAACCACCTCAACAACCCCTCTTCAGCCCTCTGACTAATACTTTTATTAACTCCACACCTTCTCCTAATTTCCACACTCCGAATTTTCTGCTTAATATTTACGCCACAAATTGCCCTTAGACAGGACATCTCCACTGCCTCCAACCTCCTCCTCCTCGCTGCACCATTTACAACCCAAGCTTCACACCCATATAAGAGTGCTGGTACTTCTATACTTTCATACAGTGGACCCCCGCATACCGTTGGCATCACATAACATTAAATCCGCATACCGATACATTTTATCGCTAAGATTTTGCCTCGCATACCGCTAAAAAACCCGCTCAACGCTATTCGTCCGAGACGCGTCTAATGTGCGGCCTGAGCCAGCCTCACATGTTCCGCCGGTGGCATTGTTTACCAGCCAGCCTCCGCGGTAACATCCAAGCATACAATCGGAACATTTCGTATTATTACAGTGTTTTTGGTGATTTTATCTGCAAAATAAGTGACCATGGGCCCCAAGAAAGCTTCTAGTGCCAACCCTACAGGAATAAGGGTGAGAATTACTATAGAGATGAAGAAAGAGATCATTGATAAGTATGAAAGTGGAGTGCGTGTCTCCGAGCTGGCCAGGTTGTATAATAAACCCCAATCAACCATCGCTACTATTGTGGGCAACAAAACGGCAATCAAGGAAGCTGTTCTTGCCAAAGGTTTAACTGTGTTTTCGAAACAGAGATCGCAAGTGATGGAAGATGTTGAGAGACTCTTATTGGTGTGGATAAATGAAAAACAGGTAGCAGGAGATAGCATCTCTCAAGCGATCATAAGTGAAAAGGCTAGGAAGTTGCATGAGGATTTAATTAAAAAAATGCCTGCAACTAGTGATGATGTGAGTGAATTTAAGGCCAGCAAAGGTTGGTTTGAGAGATTTAAGAAGCGTAGTGGCATACATAGTGTGATAAGGCATGGTGAGGCTGCCAGTTCGGACCACAAAGCAGCTGAAAAATATGTGCAGGAATTCAAGGAGTACATAGACAGTGAAGGACTGAAACCTGAACAAGTGTTTAATTGTGATGAAACAGGCCTGTTTTGGAAGAAAATGCCAAGCAGGACCTACATTACTCAGGAGGAAAAGGCACTCCCAGGACATAAGCCTATGAAAGACAGGCTTACTCTGTTGATGTGTTCCAATGCTAGTGGTGATTGCAAAGTGAAGCCTTTATTAGTGTATCACTCTGAAACTCCCAGAGCGTTCAGGCAAAAGAATGTCCTCAAGGCTAATTTGTGTGTGCTGTGGAGGGCAAACAGTAAGGCATGGGTCACTAGGGACTTTTTCTATGACTGGTTACACCATGCATTTGCCCCCAATGTGAAAGATTACCTAACTGAAAAGAAATTAGACCTTAAGTGCCTCCTGGTGTTAGACAATGCCCCTGGTCATCCTACAGACGTGGCAGAGCGACTTTATGGGGACATGAGCTTCATTAAGGTGAAGTTTTTGCCTCCTAATACCACTCCTCTCCTGCAGCCCATGGACCAGCAGGTTATTGCAAACTTCAAAAAACTGTACACAAAAGCTCTGTTTGAAAGGTGCTTTGTAGTGACCTCAGAAACTCAACTGACTCTAAGAGAGTTTTGGAGAGATCACTTTAATATCCTCAATTGTGTAAACCTTATAGGTAAGGCTTGGGAGGGAGTGACTAAGAGGACCTTGAACTCTGCTTGGAAGAAACTGTGGCCAGAATGTGTAGACAAAAGGGATTTTGAAGGGTTTGAGGCTAACCCTGAGAATCCTATGCCAGTTGAGGAATCCATTGTGGCATTGGGAAAGTCCTTGGGGTTGGAGGTTAGTGGGGAGGATGTGGAAGAGTTGGTGGAGGAGGACAATGAAGAACTAACCACTGATGAGCTGCTAGATCAACTTCAACAGCAAGAGGCCAGACCTGAGGAAACTGCTTCGGAGGAGGGGAGAGAGAAATTGAAGAAGTTGCCCACTTCAAAGATTAAGGAAATGTGTGCAAACCTTTTTTGATGAAAATCACCCTCACACAGCTATTGCAAGCCGTGTTGGTGACCTTACACTGACAATGTTGTGAAACACTTTAGGAAAGTCATAAAGGAACGAGAGGTACAGGCCACTATGGACAGATATGTTGTGCGACAGAAGTCCAGTGACTCTGAAGCTGGTCCTAGTGGCATTAAAAGAAGAAGGGAAATAACCCCAGAAAAGGACTTGACACCTCAAGTCTAATGGAAGGGGATTCCCCTTCTAAACACTAAGACTCTCTCCTCCTCCCATCCCATCAATCATCACCAGATCTTCAATAAAGGTAAGTGTCATGTAACTGTGCATCCCTTTTTCAGTTTGTGTGTATTAAAATTAATTCATGTGGTAAAAAATTTTTTTTCATACTTTTGGGTGTCTTGCACGGATTAATTTGATTTCCATTATTTCTTATGGGGAAAATTCATTCGCATAACGATAATTTGGCATAACAATGAGCTCTCAGGAACGGATTAATATCGTTATGCGGGGGTCCACTGTACTTTCATGCGGGGGTCCACTGCACCACTCATCTGAAACCTCATCCTTCATAAATCCTTCTGCTGACACGTCAACTCCCAAATATCTGAAAACATTCACTTCCCATACTCTCCCCAATTTGATATCCAATTTTTCTTGATCTAAATCATTTGATACCCTCATCACCTTACTCTTTTCTATGTTCACTTTCAACTTTCTACCTTTACACACACTCCCAAACTCATCCACTAACCTTTGCAATTTTTCTTTAGAATCTCCCATAAGCACAGTATCATCAGCAAAAAGTAACTGTGTCAATTCCCATTTTGTATTTGATTCCCCATAATTTAATCCCACCCCTCTCCCGAACACCCTAGCATTTACTTCTTTTACAACCCCATCTATAAATATATTAAACAACCATGGTGACATTACACATCCCTGTCTAAGACCTACTTTTACCGGGAAGTAGTCTCCCTCTCTTCTACACACCCTAACCTGAGCCTCACTATCCTCATAAAAACTCTTTACAGCATTTAGTAACTTACCACCTATTCCATATACTTGCAACATCTGCCACATTGCTCCCCTATCCACTCTATCATATGCCTTTTCTAAATCCATAAATGCAATAAAAACTTCCCTACCTTTATCTAAATACTGTTCACATATATGCTTCAATGTAAACACTTGATCTACACATCCCCTACCCACTCTAAAACCTCCTTGCTCATCCGCAATCCTACATTCTGTCTTACCTCTAATTCTTTCAATAATAACCCTACCGTACACTTTTCCTGGTATACTCAGTAAACTTATTCCTCTATAATTTTTACAATCTCTTTTGTCCCCCTTCCCTTTATATAAAGGGACTATACATGCTCTCTGCCAATCCCTAGGTACCTTCCCCTCTTTCATACATTTATTAAACAAAAATACCAACCACTCCAACACTATATCCCCCCCTGCTTTTAACATTTCTGTCATGATCCCATCAGTTCCAGCTGCTTTACCCCCTTTCATTCTACGTAATGCCTCACGCACCTCCCCCACACTCACATCCTGCTCTTCTTCACTCCTAAAAGATGGTATACCTCCCTGGCCAGTGCATGAAATTACCGCCTCCCTTTCTTCGTCGACATTTAAAAGTTCCTCAAAATATTCTCGCCATCTACCCAATACCTCCATCTCCCCATCTACTAACTCCCCTACTCTGTTTTTAACTGACAAATCCATTCGTTCCCTAGGCTTTCTTAACTTGTTTAACTCACTCCAAAATGTTTTCTTATTTTCATTAAAATTTCTTGACAGTGCCTCTCCCACTCTATCATCTGCTCTCCTTTTGCACTCTCTCACCACTCTCTTCACCTTTCTTTTACTCTCCATATACTCTGCTCTTCTTATAACACTTCTGCTTTGTAAAAACCTCTCATAAGCTAACTTTTTCTCTTTTATCACACCCTTTACTTCATCATTCCACCGATCACTCATCTTTCCTCCTGCCCCCACCCTCCTATAACCACAGACTTCTGCCCCACATTCTAATACTGCATTTTTAAACTAATCAAACCCACTTCAACCCCCCCACTACTTATACATGCACCAGCCCACCTTTCTGCCAATAGTTGCTTATATCTCACCCGAATTTCCTCCTCCCTTAGTTTATACACTTTCACCTCCCTCTTACATGTTGTTGTCATTTTCCTCTTGTCCCAACTACCTCTTACTCTAACTGTAGCTACAACTAAATAATGATCCGATATATCAGTTGCCCCTCTATAAACATGTACATCCTGGAGCCTACCCATCAACCTTTTATCCACCAATACATAATCTAGTAAGCTACTTTCATTTCATGCTATATCATAACTTGTATACTTATGTATCCTCTTTTTCATAAAATATGTATTACTTATTACCAAACCTCTTTCTACACATAGCTCAATTAAAGGCTCCCCATTTTCATTTACCCCTGGCACCCCAAATTTACCTACTACTCCCTCCACAACATTTTTACCCACTTTAGCATTGAAATCCCGAACCACAAGTACTCTCACACTTGGTTCAAAACTCCCCACGCATTCACTCAACATTTCCCAAAATCTCTCTCTCTCCTCTACACTTTTCTCTTCTCCAGGTGTATATACGCTTACTATAACCCACTTTTCAAATCCAACCTTTATTTTACTCCACATAATCCTTGAATTAATACATCTATTCAATTATTCTCCATCTGGAGCAACATTACTGAAAGTCAAGCCAAGGAATTGTATGTGTGTATTCTTAGAAATTTGTGAGTGATGTTTATTGTAAATTACTAAGTGCCTTTCTATACCAAGCATGATAGTCAAGGAGTTTGATATTATTAGACATTTTAAGAGTGTACAGTATCTGTGCTCAATGAAAAAATATAGAAAATGTGTTTAATTCATTTTGTTATTGCCGCGAAATATGAACTAGTCAGAGCAGACGGCTAGGCTGTGTGTTCTGACAGTACAGGCTGTCTACAATTTTAAGAAAATGGTTTGAAGTTTTAGTTGACCTAACGAGAGTTTTACATCATTTTCCTTTTGTTTTGTTTTCTGTTCCAGAAAGAGGGAGACAGTGTCTTAGGCCTTGAATATCATTGCAGACTGCATTAAAATTCACTGAAAATCTTGTGAGATTTTGTTGGGTAACATTAAGTATTAACTCATGTTCATAATTTCCCATAACTTCCCTTAGGGATATTTGCAGTTTGAAAGGGCATCTGAACTGTCATATCTGTGTACCTCCAGCAAGACAGTGACAGAGTGAATGATGGTGAAGATATTTCATTTTTGGGTCACTCTAGATCAGTGGGAGACAGCCAGTGCGATAAAAAATAAATTTCCTTGTTTTTTAGTGGTGTTTGAAGACAAAACTGTCATTGGCAAAAACAAGTGGTTTGAATTGTTGTATAATGTCTGGCAGGTCACTGATGTAAAGAAGGAACATGTGAAAGCATGCAATGTTGCCTTGGGTACAACAGTATTTATTGGTAGAGTTAATGAAGATGAGTAGCTTGTGAATAAGTATTAGTGTTTGCCAAGGAGTTACAACTGGATACAGTATTACGAGTGATCTCCTGGATAATATAGTACTTTAGATTAACTTTTATACTATTCTATCACATAGATCTACTGCTGTGTGAGAAATTGGGCATGAAGTTGATCAATAAATTTAAAATTGTGCATTTAAATAAGCAAGACATGACATATATTATGCCAAGCAAACATCTTTGGCACTATGTAGGTACCAAAATCGCATCCAGTAAAAATATTTACACATGTATAATGTCCCACCAAGACTGTTTTTTAACAAAGTGGGAGACACAGAGAGAGGTCAATACTTTGTGAGAAAAGATCTACTTAAACACTTTAGAAAGACAGTGATGGAGTGAGTGATGAAAGTGTTTCTTCTTTTTCAGGTCACCCTGCCTCAGTGGGAAATGGCTGATGTGTTAACAGAAACAAGAAACAGTTTTCTAGAAAGCAACAACAGTAATGAAAGTGACACTGGTGGTGATATTCATAAGATATGATTAAATAACTGCAATAAATAAAATTTAAAACAAGCAGAAGCAAGTGAAACTTTTCTGGGACATGTGATACTGGATCCTTTATAGGTAAATACTGGCTTGAGGTACATAATTGTACCAAATAACACCAAGAGTGATACCAGTGTTGACGTTTAATACATGTCGTGATCTGAGGTAAAACAGCTCATATGTTGTGCAGATGGAGCAGAAACATGCTGAGTCTCTCCCTGTGTCATACAAGCAGGCACAAAATTGCTCTGGTGAAAAAAAAAAACATTTCTCTAATCATAAAAAAAGTTCTTAAAAAAATTATGTAACATTTAATATACCATACCTATGCTTTCTCTCCACCCTAAAAAAAAAAAAAAAAAGTATTTGAAAGCATAAAGCATTGTTGGTAGTAGACAGAAGGTGTGGGCTACTGAATACCACATGGATCACTATGCTACAGTTACCTAATAAAAAATATACACCTGGGGGAAATACTACTTACGGCACAGTCCTGTGGGACAGAGAAAAAGATAAATTTGTATTACAGGCACAACTAATGCAAGAAAACATAACACTAACAATGATCAGCTCTGAAATGAATAATGTAAATTAAAATGTTCCACAGATGGGACATTCTGTACACATTCAATAAAAAGTACATTATTAACCCTTTGAGGGTCGACAGGCCCTCTCCGAAACTCGTTCTCAGGGTCGGCCAAACTTAAAAAAAAAAAAAAATTATTTTCTCTAATGAAAAGATAGAGAATCTTTTCCGATCATAAAGACACCAAAAGTTTGAAATTTGATAGAAAACTTACGGAATTATGCTCTCGCAAAGTTAGCGGTCTCGGCGATGTTTACGCATCGGCGATTTTGCCCACTTTGAGCCCCATTTTCGGCCAATTTTACTGTACTAGTCGACAAAAAAATGAATATTCCGCTTGAACTCCATTTTTTCTATCGAATGAGTGCAAGAAACCACCCATTTATGAAATTCAACTATCCAGTACAGTGGTCAGAATTTAGCAATTTTGCCAATTTCACACAAATTTCAAAAGATGCCAATTTCCGAATAGGGTCCAGAATAAACAAGAAAGACATTCCTGGCACTAAAATGACATTTCCTCTAGTCATTAGTCACGTCTCAAGGCCCCTCTTATATTCTTTTGCTTTCCACTTTGAATTTTTATTCTCACAAAAAATATAAGATTTACTGTTATGCAGACTACTGCATTAGTGTAAAAAATGGTATAAATATTATTGGTGCACTTGTGAAAGAATATTAGACTCACCAGTTGACGTGTATTGCACGCTTGGCACGATTTGTTTACTTTTGAAGTTTGGTAAAAATCGAACATTTCTGCTACTTTGAGCTCAATTTCAAGGCACCTTTCATTGTAAAACCAGTCAAAATCATCTCAATTTCTGTAATATGTCTTCCATTCTATAAAATGAGACCAAGAAAACTAGAATACAACAATAAATACCATACGAAAATACACTGCAAAGTCGCTGATTTATTCCAAAAAAATGGTCAAAGTTTTTTTTTTCTCATTATGCACTGTGTGCTGCAGGATTTTTTTTAGACTGTGCACACTGACCACATAGACCCATTCTTTCATATGAAGGCCTACCAGCTTTCTCCCACTAGATTTGAGGCCGCTAGAATTTATGAGTACTAGTACGTCAAAAACCCCTACGCGTAAGACGTACTAGTACGACGAAAACCCTCAAAGGGTTAAGGAACTTTTCAGTCACTTTATGGTAGTTTGCCTGGTTTTTTTAACTGGGGGAAATAGTACCTTGTGGGAGCACCAGTTCTTTTTAAATCTTAACCCTTAACCCTTTCAGGGTCCGTCCATAGATCTACGGCTTCACGTTGAGTGTCCAAACAGTAGATCTACGCCAAAATTCTAGCGCCGTCAAATTTAGCGCAAAAATGCTCATAGGCCTACATGTGAGAGAACGGGTCTGCGTGGTGGGTGTGCGCCATAAACAAAAAATCTAGGTGCCCGCATAGCATTGTGGGAATGCCGGCTCAGTTACCCTTATTCACCATGCCTCGTCGCAAGTCAGCTCTCACTCCCCAGAAAATTGGGACTCTCGTCTTCCTATCTGATAGTTCTGACACTGATGGAAGTGGAAATGAAGACGAATTCTACGGCTTTGATCAGTTAGTGACCGAAAAGAATGACCAGGACATCGATAATAGTGCAGAAAACCCTGACGATCCTCAACCTTCTACCTCTGGTGTGGGCACTCGTGACTCACGGTCGGTTGTTCCTCAACGCAAGAGAAAACTAATATTTTCGCGTGGCCAGGCCTCTGACTTCAGTAATGATGATGATAGTGACGTGGATTGTGATTTTATTGCGCTCGACGATCATTCGAGTAGTGATAGTGAGGAATCATATTCACCAATGAAGCGTCGGTATGTTCGCCGCCGCATGCGCTCGGGTAGTGTACCCTATGCTGTGCCCAGGAGACAGAGTACATCCCGGAGTACATCCCATGGCCCTACACCAGTTTTAGGTAGTGATAGTGAGGATGATGTGGCTACACTTGGCATGGATAGACCACAGGCATCAGTGGATGGTGTTAGTGGTGATGGTAGTGGCACTGCCATGCGTGACTCACCAGGCCACGCTGGGACTCACGCTGCTGACTCATCAGTTCAAGGACAAAGTGGAGCGCCAGCCACCAGCCCACCACAACCACAACCACCCGCACAACCAGCCTATGATGTCCAGTATCCACCAGCAAACCGTATCTGGGATTGGCAGCAAAATCCCAATTTTGTTCCCAAGCCTCACCACTTTGATGACTATCAAAGTGGAATTCTACCTACTTGTCCCCTTGGAACCACGGCCAATGAACTGGAATTCTTTGAATTATTCTTTGACCAGCCATTGATGGAAATTATTGTCAGTACAGAATGGGTCACATAACCAGAGACCAAACAAAACGTTACTCGTCAATCCTAACCAGCCTGATAAGAAGGGCAAAAAAATTGTATTATGAGAACAGATTATCCAACTTACGAGGTGATATAAAAAAGACCTGGAAAACCCTATCAGAAATTCTAGGAACAAAAAAGATATCACGAAATAGCGAAATAAAATTAGCAAAATCAGATGAACCCCAACTCCCACCAACAGAAACAGCAAACAGACTCAATGACTTCTTCTCCACTATAGGACAAAACCTTGCCAATAAAATCCCAAGCTCAGATACCCCACCAAATGACTACCTCACTGGCAACTACCCGAACACACTGTTCCTAGCTCCGACTAACCCATACGAAGTCTCCCTTATTATCAACACGCTAAAAAACAAGGCAGGAGATTTAAATACCTTACCACCCTTTATATACAAAAAAGTGTCACAAGTGCTATCACCAATCATTGCAACACTCTTTAACAAATCCATTGAATCCTCCACCTTCCCCACAATACAGTGGAGGAGACCCCCGCATAACGATGGCATCTAATGATGCATAGCGATACAGTTTGGCATCACATAGCGATTTTTCGCATAACGATTACTTTTATCGCAAAATTTTTGCCGCGCATACCGATTAAAAACCCGCTTACCGATTTTCGTCCGAGACGCGTCCAATGTGCCCTCACATGTGCCGGCCGTCCCATTGTTTACCAGCCAGCCTCCGCGGTAACATCCAAGCATACACTCGGAATATTTCGTATTATTACAGTGTTTTCGGTGCTGTTTCTGGAAAATAAGTGACCATGGGCCCCAAGAAAGCTTCTAGTGCCAACCCTGTGGTAAAAAGGGTGAGAATTAGTATGGAAATTAAGAAAGATTTTGAAGGGTTTGGGGCTAACCCTGAGAAGCCTATGCCAGTTGTGGAATCCATTGTGCCTACTTCAAAGATTAAGGAAATGTGTGCACAGTGGGTTGAACTGCAAACCTTTATAGATGAAAATCACCCTGACACAGCTGTTGCAAGCCGTGCTTGTGACTATTTCAATGACAATGTTGTGGCCCATTTTAGACAAATCGTAAAGGAACGGGAGGTACAGAGCTCTATGGACAGATTTGTTGTGCGACAGAGGTCCAGTGACTCTCAAGCTGGTCCTAGTGGCATTAAAAGAAGAAGGGAAGTAACCCCGGAAAAGGACTTGCTACCTCAAGTCGTAATGGAAGGGGATTCCCCTTCTAAACAGTAAGAAGATAATGCTCTCCCCTCCTCCCATCCCATCAATCATCACCAGATCTTCAATAAAAGTAAGTGTCATTTAATTGTGCATGCCTTTTTCAGTTTGTGTGTATTAAAATTAACATTTCATGTGGTAAAAAAAAATTTTTTTCATACTTTTGGGCGTCTTGCACGGATTAATTTTATTTCCATTATTTCTTATGGGGAAAATTCATTCGCATAACGATTATTTCGCATAACGATGAGCCCTCTTGCACGGATTAAAATCGTTAACCGGGGGTCCACTGTATATACACTGCAATAGAGAAAAAAGAAGTCCCACTGGGGATCTTCATTGACTTACGTAAAGCTTTTGATACAGTTAACCATGACTTGCTCCACGTAAAATTGTCACACTATGGTATAAGAGGGCACTCCCTCAACTACCTCAAGTCATACCTCAGCAACAGAAGCCAATATGTGTATGCAAATGGGGCAAACTCTTCTGCACAACCAATTACAGTTGGTGTCCCACAGGGAAGTGTCCTTGGCCCTCTTCTCTTTCTCCTATACATAAATGATCTACCAAATGCTTCGCAATTACTCAAACCCACACTATTTGCAGATGACACTACATACGTCTTCTCCCACCCGAGCCCAGTCACGCTAGCCAATACTGTAAATACAGAATTACAGAAAATATCTACCTGGATGAGGACTAACAAACTTACACTAAACATTGACAAAACCTACTTCATTCAGTTTGGTAACAGAGCTACAGATGTCCCTCTTAACATAATGATAAACGGATCACCTATCACAAAGCTAACAGAGGGAAAATTCTTAGGAATCCACCTTGATAATAGACTCAAATTTCATACACATATACAACAAATTTCTAAGAAAATTTCCAAGACTGTAGGCATACTATCGAAGATACGGTACTATGTTCCACAGTCAGCCCTCCTGGCCCTATATCACTCTCTTATTTACCCCTATCTCACCTATGGAATTTGTGCATGGGGCTCAACAACAATTAACCATCTCAGACCACTAATTACCCAACAAAAGGCTGCAGTTAGAATGATAACAAATTCTCACTACAGGCAGCACACTCCACCAATATTCAAAACACTAAACCTACTCACCATACAAAACATCCATACTTATTACTGCACCTATTACATACATAGAACACTTAACTCTGATATTAACCCTCCCCTCAAACATCTCCTTGCCAACCTCAACAGAACACATGACCATAACACAAGGCACAGATCACTCTTTGATGTTCCTCGTGTCCATCTCACACTATGCAAAAACTCAATGCACATAAAAGGCCCTAAAATCTGGAATTCATTACCTGTAAATATAAAAGAAACACTACCTGTTTATAAATTCAAGTCTCTTCTCAAAGATCACTTACTCACCCAAAACCAAATAAATACTGAATAACTGAACCTTATAAATTGTATATCTTAAATGTTTCTCACAATTATATCACATAAATGTTAAACCTAAAACCCAATCTAACTTTGCTATTTTTTAAATACACTACCTAACAGAATACTCCATTCTACTGAATGTACAGCAATGCATGCAACCATATGACCTGTCTTTGTAATACTCATTTGTGCTTTATAGTTATCTGTTTACAATAATGTTTTATCACTGATTTCATCATTGCTTAGTTAATCTTAAGTTAATTTTAAGCCAGCCCGTAATGCTATGCATAGTATAAGTGGCTTTGGCATACTGCTCTTTTTCTGTATTTTTTGTACCTCTGTATGTGTGCACAAATTTTTAAATAAATAAATAAATAAATAAAAAGAGAAAGTAATAAGTATTTTGAGTACACCATGGCAAATACGATCTTATCACCACAGTCAAGACTACACAGGTGGAAAGAGATGACTGTTGCAGAAATGTATTTGCTTTTTGCAACAATAATGCTTATGCCTCATGTCTATAAGCATAATATAAAAGCATACTGGTCCACAGATCGGCTAATTTCTACCCCGGTCTTCAGTGAAATCATCCCAGTGAACAGGTTTATCTTACTCTTATGTATGTTGCACTTCTCTGACAAAACCAGGCCTGACAGAAGTGACAGGTTATACAAGATTAGAAATGTTTTCATGTATCTCAAACAAAAGTTCAGCATATACTTTTATCCATTCAAGAATCTTGTAATTGACGAGTCTTTGATTTTGTTCAAAGGTAGACTGTCATTCAAGCAGTATATACCGAGCAAGAGGAAACGCTTTGGTATAAAACTGTTTGTACTCTGTGATTGTGACAGTGGCCTGGTGTTGGATATTGTTGTATACACGGGTAGTAAAACATTGAAAGATACCAAGATGTTATTGGGTATCTCAGGTGACGTAGTGAGAAACATGATGGCACCTTATCTTGGTAAGGGGCATACATTATATACCGATAACTGGTACACAAGCCCATTACTCAGTGATTTCATGCGAGTGAACAAGACAGATGTGTGTGGCACAGTGCGTTCTAATCGTAAACATATGCCCAGGCTCAACGCAGGTGCTCGTGGTGATGACGTGCAGGTGTTTACTGCCAATGACATCATGGCATTACGGTGGCATGACAAACGAGATGTCACATTGTTGACAACCATTCACCGTAATGAAATGCAAGACAGTGGCAAAGTTGATCGAGTGACTAATGAACGTATTCGAAAACCAGTGACAGTGATTGATTATACACAAAACATGCGCTTGGTTGACAAATGTGACATGCAGATTGGTTTTGTTGACTGTGTTCGTAAGAGTTACAAGTGGTACATGAAACTTTTCTTCCATCTCATGGACATTTCAATGCTCAATGCATATAATATGTACCAAATAAAGACTGGCAACAGACCACCGTATGGTGAATTTTGTTTGTCTGTTGTCAGACAACTCATAATGAAGTACCAGGTAACAACACCTGCTATACAACACGGTCCTCGAATTCCTCAGGATATACCCAAGCGTTTGAGGAGGGAAGGTGATCATTTCATAATACAACTTCCTTCAACTCAGAAGAAATTTGCTCAGAAGAGATGCATCGTCTGTGCACAAACAAAACGACGGCAACAAAGACGCAAAGACACTCGGTTTATGTGTGAGGAATGTAAGGTGCCTCTGTGCATGGTGCCTTGTTTCAAGGAGTTCCACAAGCTCCAGCAGTTCTAAAACCATGTCCAGTGATTGTAAATATGTAAATATATGATAGAACATTAGTATTATACAATATTTGTGCATGTTTATTGTAATAAACAACAGTGGTAAACAATAATATGATAATAACTTTAGTGCGGTTATTGTGTTCAATACAGTGAGTTTATATATATACATTATATACAGTATTGGTCTCTCAGGCCCCAAATGTTAGTAGGAATAGAAAAAAAATTGGAAAAGAAAAGAAAAAACAATAAAAACCGCAAAATAATGTAATGCGCGTATGTGGAATTCGTCGATGTTGCCGCCACCACATCATTTTTGACAAACTTCTTGGCACTGTATCTCGGTAAGTACTGATCAGAATTTTTTTTTTTGTCTTATTACCTTCACAAAAATATGCTCTTTAATTCTGTAAGAAAAAATAATTTTTTTTTTCTTTTCAAAATTTCTTGGACACTGGAGCACCACTTCAGATTTTGGCCTTGGACCCTGAAGGGGTTAACCCTTTCAGGGTCCAGAGGCCAAATTTCAAAGGGTGCACCAGTGT
Source organism: Cherax quadricarinatus (assembly GCF_038502225.1). Lineage (NCBI taxonomy): Eukaryota > Metazoa > Arthropoda > Malacostraca > Decapoda > Parastacidae > Cherax > Cherax quadricarinatus. The sequence goes on from NC_091353.1 coordinate 18,047,667, forward strand.
CCAAGAATTTTCAAAAAATTATTTTCTTATTTTTTCTTATGAAATGGTAGAGAATCTTTTCCTGAAGGTAATAAAACAAAAATTATGAAATTTGATGGAAAATTGACGAAATTATGGTCTCGCAAATTTTGACGTGTCAGCGATATTTACGCATCGGCGATTTTGCGGGCTTTGACTCCGATTTTAGGCCAATGCCATTATTCCAGTCAACCAAATTCTAAGCTATTTCACTAGTATTACTTCTATTCTATCGATTGAGCACAAGAATTCCCCATCAAAATACAGTGGACCCTCGACCAGCGATGGCATTGATTAACAATAAATCTGACTAGCGATACATTTTATCGCAAAAATTTTGCCTCGATTAGCGCTAAAAAACTCGACCAACACTATTCGTTCCGTCTGAGACGCGTCCACTTCTGGCCAGTGTTTACAAGCCAGCCAGCCACCGCGGTCGCTTCCAAGCATACAATCGGAACATTTCATATTATCACAGCCTTTTTAGTGATTGCACCTGCAAAATAAGTCACCATGGGCCCCAAGAAAGCTTCTAGTGCCAACCCTACAGCAAAAAGGGTGAGAATTACTATGGATATGAAGAAAGAGATCATTGCTAAGTATGAAAGTGGAGTGCGTGTCTCCGAGCTGGCCAGGTTGTACACAAAACCCCAATCAACCATCGCTACTATTGTGGCCAAGAAAACGGCAATCAAGGAAGCTGTTCTTGCCAAAGGTGCAACTATGTTTTCGAAACTGAGATCGCAAGTGATAGAAGATGTTGAGAGACTGTTATTGGTGTGGATAAACGAAAAACAGATAGCAGGAGATAGCATCTCTCAAGCGATCATATGTGAAAAGGCTAGGAAGTTGCATGACGATTTAATTAGAAAAATGCCAGCAACTAGTGGTGATGTGAGTGAATTTAAGGCCAGCAAAGGTTGGTTTGAGAGATTTAAGAAGCGTAGTGGCATACATAGTGTGATAAGGCATGGTGAGGCTGCCAGTTCGGACCACAAAGCAGCTGAAAAATATGTGCAGGAATTCAAGGAGTACATAGACAGTGAAGTGTTTAATTGTGACACTGACAATGTTGTGAAACACTTTAGGAATGTCATAAAGGAACGGGAGGTACAGGCCTCTATGGACAGATATGTTGTGCGACAGAGGTCCAGTGACTCTCAAGCTGGTCCTAGTGGCATTAAAAGAAGAAGGGAAGTAACCCCGGAAAAGGACTTGCTACCTCAAGTCCTAATGGAAGGGGATTCCCCTTCTAAACACTAACACCATCAACACACTCCCCTCCTCCCATCCCATCAATCATCACCAGATCTTCAATAAAGGTAAGTGTCATGTAACTGTGCATGTCTTCTTCAGTTTGTGTGTATTAAAATTAATATTTCATGTGGTAAAAAATTTTTTTTTCAATACTTTTGGGTGTCTTGCACGGATTAATTTGATTTCCATTATTTCTTATGGGGAAAATTAACTTGACTAATGATAATTTCGATTAACGATGAGCTCTCAGGAACAGATTAATATTGCGTTAGTCGAGGGTCCACTGTAATCCAATTTCAAAAACAGGGTCCAGAATAAACAATGCAGGCATTCCTGGCACTAAACTAACATTTCCTCTGTTCATTAGTTACATTTTCAGGCTTTACAAATGAATTCCATTTTGATTTTTTATTCACATAATGAATTTTTATTCAAACCAAAAAATAGAAGATTTACTGTTATGCAATATTGTAATAATTGTATAAATAATATCAGCACATTTGTGAACGTATATTAGACCCACCAACAGGTGTGTATAAGACGTGTGAGGCCATTAGTTTACTCTTGAACATCGGCAAAAATTTAACATTTCCGCTACTTTGAACTCAGTTTCAAGCCATTTCCAGTACTAAAACCAATCAAAATCATCTCTATTTCTGTAATATGTCTTCCATTCTATCAAATGAGACCAAGAAATCGCAAATACAACTATAAAAAACATAAGGAAAAATACACTGCAAAGTCACTGTTTTAATCGAAAATTATGATCTCAGTTTTTTTTCTCTCATTATGCACTCTGTGCTACAGGGTTTGTTTAATGTGGTGCACACATACCACATAGATGTAGTCTCTCATATCTAGGCCCAAATTTACTGCTCACAGCTTATCAGAGTTAGCTGAGCTCGCGGCGTAGATCTACGTAGACAGACAGGTAGACAGAGCTAGACAGACAGGTAGACAGAGCTAGACAGACAGGTAGACAGAGAGCTAGACAGACAGACATGTTTGTGTGTAACAGTGAAAGCAAATAAAGGAAAGGCTCATCAAATGTCACCACTGTCAGTTCCTGATCAGCCGGGCTGTGGCTCGTACGTTGGTTTGCGTGCAGCCAGCAGCAACAGCCTGGTTGATCAGGCTCTGATCCACCAGGAGGCCTGGTCACAGACCGGGCCGCGGGGGCGTTGACCCCCGGAACTCTCTCCAGGTAAACTCCAGGTAAACTGTCATTAGAGGGGTTATAAGATAAGATGACGCTCATCAAATGTCACCACTGTCAGCAATAGAGTGATAAGGTAAGACGAGTGACACTCTTACATCAAGCTTCAAGGGAAATTATTATTATTATTATTATTATTATTATTATTATCATCATATACTCCCGTGTATCCAAAACATTGCTGGGACCTATAAATACAACGTATATATTTCTAAGCAATAGTATGTGACTAATTACAATTACAATGAAAAATGGAGTGTACATAAATGAGTGTCTAACAAAAAAACGTCAAAACCTTCTGTTCAGGCTGAGAAAACTTAAACAGGAAAACAAAATACATCAGTGTTTCACGCGAGATGGGAAAATACTAGTAAGGAAAACATCAACAGGACAACAATATACTATCTCAAATGAACACGATTTCTCTACCTTCCTTAGAAAAGCTGACATTTTTGTAACAGATTAGATAAGTGCCCTTAATACATATATACGTGTGGTGCATATAGTGAACGTTACTATTATATTGTACATTATTATTTTTATTATTTTTCATCACTAGCTAATGAAATACCTCCAATACTCTATACTTCTTTCTTACCACTATAAATTGCTCATAATTTTAAATTACAAGTCAAATCTTACTCCAAATTAATAATATTCATTATTCTTACCTGTCCATTTAATTTTGTTTATCACTACTTGTTTTTTAGTCACTTTTTATTGTGTATGCAATTAGTGTATATTCCAATTACTTTTTTGCAAGTACCAAAACTATCTTTTGCTAGCTAGTACCAACTACCTCATTTTTTTTACTTTTATTGTGCAATAAACTGCTCAATTTATTTAATATTACAAATCAGATCTTACTCCTTAACCAATATTATTTCATAGTGACCACCTGTCCATTTAACTTTGTTTACCATTACTTAATTTTAGTCCCTCATATATTTTCTCCTTTATTTTAGCTTTATACAACTACCCTAGTTTATACATTCACAATTGTAAAAATAATCAAGGTGCTATTCTCAGGTGCTAAAGTAGAATAAGTTCACAACTTTGCCATTATATTCCAAAACTACCTTAGCTCATTATTTTACATTTGTTAAATAATTCAGGTGCTATTTTTTAGCTTAAGACTATTTACTTTGTTTTATACTTAATTCTAACTATAGATTCACTACAAATCTTATGATTACAAGCATTGATCCTGATACCAACCTCTTATTTAACGACTTAAATGATTCAAACAGTTACTGTAATTACTACACTGCAGAACAATCAAAGGCACTTCTCAGTGCCAACAACAACATAACTATCTTTAACTACAATATCAGATCTTTAAGCAAGCATTACGATGACCTCATAGCATTACTAAATTCCTTATATGCCAATATGTCCATCATTACACTAACTGAAACCTGGCTAAAGCCTGATAGTACAGAAGTCTATGCCATTCCTGGTTACACAGCCATACACAACTGTAGGCCAGACCAACAAGGGGGTGGCACAGCCATATACTACTCAGACCAACTAGAATGTATCACTAATACTTGCACAAGGGATGAACATGGGGAATATATAATAGCCAAATTCAAATCCAAATACCTACAAAAACCTCTCACATTGATAAACATCTACAGAGTTCCACAGTCAAACATTAGCCAATTTAGTCAAAACCTAGGAAGTATGATAACTGATGCACGCATGAACAAAGATCACTTACTACTCTCAGGTGACTTCAATATAAATCTCCTGCAAGACCAGGACCCACACGTTACTGAATTCACAAACACAATGAGTAACTGTATGTTGCTACCAACAGTAACAAAACCTACAAGAGTTACAGAGACTAGTGTTTCCCTACTTGACCACATCTGGACCAACACCATATCCCCTTTAAAATCAGGCATAATTACAGATAATACCACAGACCACTACCCTACTTTTCTCATAACAACTCTTGGTAAATTACCCCAAGACACTACTAAAGTCACCTTCAGACTTCACAATGAGGCAGCCATTAATAACTTCACAACAGCAGTAGCAAACATTGACTGGCACACTGAGCTAGAAATCTATACAGATATTGACGAATGTATTAATAATTTTCTAAAAAAGACCCAATACCTCTATAACAAGCACTGCCCTAAAAAAACTAAACAGATGACAGCTAAGAGACTGAACAGTCCCTGGTTAACACCCAGCATTCTCAAATCCATAAATACAAAACACCAATATGAAAAACAGTACAGAATGGGTCACATAACCAGAGACCAAACAAAACGTTACTCGTCAATCCTAACCAGCCTGATAAGAAGGGCAAAAAAATTGTATTATGAGAACAGATTATCCAACTTACGAGGTGATATAAAAAAGACCTGGAAAACCCTATCAGAAATTCTAGGAACAAAAAAGATATCACGAAATAGCGAAATAAAATTAGCAAAATCAGATGAACCCCAACTCCCACCAACAGAAACAGCAAACAGACTCAATGACTTCTTCTCCACTATAGGACAAAACCTTGCCAATAAAATCCCAAGCTCAGATACCCCACCAAATGACTACCTCACTGGCAACTACCCGAACACACTGTTCCTAGCTCCGACTAACCCATACGAAGTCTCCCTTATTATCAACACGCTAAAAAACAAGGCAGGAGATTTAAATACCTTACCACCCTTTATATACAAAAAAGTGTCACAAGTGCTATCACCAATCATTGCAACACTCTTTAACAAATCCATTGAATCCTCCACCTTCCCCACAATACTCAAAATAGCAAGGGTCACCCCGATCCACAAAGGAGGAGACCAAACAGAGTTGAATAACTATAGGCCAATATCCAACTTACACCCTCTCTCAAAAATCTTCGAAAAATTAATTCATAAACGAATCTACTCCTACCTTATCTCCCAAAACATACTCAACCCCTGCCAATTTGGATTCAGGCCAAATAAAAATACTAATGATGCTATTATACACATGCTAGAACATATATACACTGCAATAGAGAAAAAAGAAGTCCCACTGGGGATCTTCATTGACTTACGTAAAGCTTTTGATACAGTTAACCATGACTTGCTCCACGTAAAATTGTCACACTATGGTATAAGAGGGCACTCCCTCAACTACCTCAAGTCATACCTCAGCAACAGAAGCCAATATGTGTATGCAAATGGGGCAAACTCTTCTGCACAACCAATTACAGTTGGTGTCCCACAGGGAAGTGTCCTTGGCCCTCTTCTCTTTCTCCTATACATAAATGACCTACCAAATGCTTCGCAATTACTCAAACCCACACTATTTGCAGATGACACTACATACGTCTTCTCCCACCCGAGCCCAGTCACGCTAGCCAATACTGTAAATACAGAATTACAGAAAATATCTACCTGGATGAGGACTAACAAACTTACACTAAACATTGACAAAACCTACTTCATTCAGTTTGGTAACAGAGCTACAGATGTCCCTCTTAACATAATGATAAACGGATCACCTATCACAAAGCTAACAGAGGGAAAATTCTTAGGAATCCACCTTGATAATAGACTCAAATTTCATACACATATACAACAAATTTCTAAGAAAATTTCCAAGACTGTAGGCATACTATCGAAGATACGGTACTATGCTCCACAGTCAGCCCTCCTGGCCCTATATCACTCTCTTATTTACCCCTATCTCACCTATGGAATTTGTGCATGGGGCTCAACAACAAGTAACCATCTCAGACCACTAATTACCCAACAAAAGGCTGCAGTTAGAATGATAACAAATTCTCACTATAGGCAGCACACTCCACCAATATTCAATACACTAAACCTATTCACCATACAAAACATTCATACTTATTACTGCACCTATTACATACATAGAACACTTAACTCTGATATTAACCCTCCCCTCAAACATCTCCTTGCCAACCTCAACAGAACACATGACCATAACACAAGGCACAGATCACTCTTTGATGTTCCTCGTGTCCATCTCACACTTTGCAAAAACTCAATGCACATAAAAGGCCCTAAAATCTGGAACTCATTACCTGTAAATATAAAAGAAACACTACCTGTTTATAAATTCAAGTCTCTTCTCAAAGATCACTTACTCACCCAAAACCAAATAAATACTGAATAACTGAACCTTATAAATTGTATATCTTAAATGTTTCTCACAATTATATCACATAAATGTTAAACCTAAAACCCAATCTAACTTTACTATTTTTTAAATACACTACCTAACAGAATACTCCATTCTACTGAATGTACAACAATGCATACAGCCATATGACCTGTCTTTGTAATACTCACTTGTGCTTTATAGTAATCTGTTTACATTAAAGTTTTATCACTGATGTCATCATTGCTTAGTTCATCTTAAGTTAATTTTAAGCCAGCCCGTAATGCTATGCATAGTATAAGTGGCTTTGGCATACTGCTCTTTTTCTGTATTTTTTGTACCTCTGTATGTGTGCACAAATTTTTAAATAAATAAATAAATAAATAAAAGGTAGGTGAAAATGTTCACCTGTCACTGTGTTTGTGACTATTTGAATACTATTTCAGCATCTAACATTAGTGTCAGAAAAAAAGATTAACTATGAAATCACAAAAACTACAACAAATTGTCATTATCAGAACATAAAAATCATACAAATTAAAAAAAAAAAGAGAATAAAAGGTACATCGGCAACGCATCTGCAAGTGGCAGCACTTCTTGTTGCCGTCAAGTGAGTGACAAACGCCGACTTTTATCTCCATAAGTACCGACTCTAGCATTTTTCTTTTTTACATTACTTTATGTAAAAAAATGTTTTCCTTATTTAAAAAAAAAAAAAAAAAATTCTCAAAATATTTGGAGTGATGGGCGAGTGAACGTAGATCTACATTTGGACAATTAAGGGGTTAAGACCCAGTCCACTTCTGGCATAAATAGTAATTCACTTTTACCCCTCATAAAAAAGAAGTGTGTTACAGTTTGGAAGGATGTGTAAGAGGAATTAAATAGAATAAAACAAGTTACAGTAGTTGATAAGCATAAGAAGAAATTTAACCCTTTGACTATTTTGGTTGTATATATACATCTTACGAGCCACCGTTTTTGACGTATATATACTCATAAATTCTAGCGGCTTCAAATCAAGTAGGAGAAAGCTGGTAGGCCCATATGTGGAGAATGGGTCTGTGTGGTCAGTGTGCACCATATAAAAAAAAATCCTGCAGCACACAGTGCATAATGAGAAAAAAAAAACTCCGACCGTCTTTTTTTAATTAAAATGCCAATTTTGTGGTCTATTTTCATATAGTGTTTATGGTTGTATTCTCGTTTTCTTGGTCTTATTTGATAGAATGGAAAACATATTATAGAAATAAAGGTGATTTTGATTGGTTTTACTATAAAAAGAACCTTGAGGTTGCTAACTTCGCAAGAGCGTAATTCCATCAGTTTTCCATCAAATTTCATTCTCTTGGTGTCATTACAATCGGGAAAAGATTTTCTATCATTTCATAAGAATTTTTTTTTTTTTTTTGGGGGGGGGGGGGGAATTTTGCGACACCAGGAGACACCTCAGGATTTGGGGGTGCGACAGTCAAGGGGTTAAATAATCCTCATTTAAGGAATCATAGTTGAATAGTCCCCCCCCCCACACACCCAAAAGACAATTGGGTTGAAACAAATAAAAAGGCTGCTGTTGATCGTGTACCAAATGGAAAGGATTAAAAACAAAGAAAGCAAAAAAAAGTCACATAATCAGATATAGGCTCTCCTCACTTAACGAAGGAGTTCCGTTCCTAAGACCACGTCGGTAAATGAATTCGTCATTAAGTGAGGAACATACTATAGTTGTAGTGGGTTTGTGTCAACCATATTTGATATTTTTTTAATGTCACCTTTGCACCATTTATAACATTTCTGGTATATTTTTAAATGTTTATACAGTAGTGTGCTAAATATTGTAATAAACAGAATTGAGGAAATCAGCTCTAATGTACATTACAGTATTTAGGTATGCATACTGGTCAGAGAGCCCATCATAAGTCCAAGTCGTCAGTAAATGAGTACGTAACTAAATGAGGAGAGGCTGTAGTGGTGTTTTGTATTTTCCAAGTTTTCTGGTAAAATTCATAAAACTTTTCTGATGTGCATTTCATGCTTTCTTTTCCAAACTTTTTCTGAGGAGAGTGTATAGTATAAATATTAAGACAAAACACTACTGCCTGACACCATCGGGAAATGACATCAACTTCTTTTTTTTTTTTTTTTTTTTTTTTTGTAAGAACTGTTATCCTTCCTCAGCTCATTTCAAAGCCCAGCCCTATCTAAGGTATACTACCACCCCCCCAGGATGCCACCCACACCAATCAGCTAACACCCAGGTGCCTACTTAATAATGCTAGGTGAACAGGGACAGCAGATGTAGGGTGACTAACACCCAGGTACTTACTTATTGCTAGGTGAACAGGGACAGCAGATGTAAGGAAACATGCCCAATATTGCAACCCATACCAGAGATCGACTAAAAAAATTAAGCAATAGGAGAATCATTTATACTCAAAACCTAAATAGGCATTACATATTTTTTTTTTTAACACCGAGGTTTACTGCCTGGCTCATGCCAGTGCCCCACTGCAACTTTACACATTTTACAAAAGTGATGCAAGCCTTAGAGGATGTGCTAGGTAGGTAAGGTTCATCAGTAAACAGGACAAGTGTTTCCTGATGTGGGTCTCAGTCATACGATGACCCGCTGTTTGAGCTTTTGGTAATCTGACTGAGGCCTTCCGCTGGCTTACCGGTTCACCCCTTTAAAAATTATGGTCATAGTTATAACCAACATCTTTGAGGATGTGCTAAACCCACAAGTATCATACAGCACCTGGGAAATGGCAAGTAATCAAAAGGTTTAATCCAAAGAACAGCTCCCATTCCTTGAAACAAGAGCCCTTTACCAGCCTCAGGCACCTTGAAAGAAGAAAGCAGCAGTACTAAGGGGAGGAGGAGGAGGAGGAGGAGGAGAGCTTCAGGGGGCTGTTAACCAATTAATTTACGTTTTTTTGTTTTCCGTTAAATTTCTTTCATTGTTGGTGCACAAGATGAAGTATTTACTTTATTTACTGTAAATATTTGTCAGTAAGTTACCTGAAACAACAACTGAGAAAAGAACGATTTACTGAAAATGCCCTCTGGCAGGATGGTAGTCCTATATGGGACGACGTAAGGATGTTTGGGCATTTGGTGCCAAGAGAACAATGCTAATACGAATTTTTAATTAATGCCTTTCCTCTAAATATCTTATCTTTATTTCACAAAAAAATAAAGTTTGTTAGTTCTTGGAATGTTGCAAAAAATCTGCCCTTTATTCCCACATAAATCCCAAAATATTTGGAATATATCCAAAAATGCTTCATTAAAAATAAGAAAAATCATTATTTTACAATTTCTGTTAATATTATTCCACTTAATTAACCCTTTGACTGTCGCGGCCGTATATATATGTCTTACGAGGTACCGTGTTTGACGTATATATACTCATAAATTCTAGCGGCTTCAAATCAAGCAGGAGAAAGCTGGTAGGCCCACATGTGAGAGAATGGGTCTGTGTGGTCAGTGTGCACCATATAAAAAAAATCCTGGAGCACGCAGTGCATAATGAGAAAAAAAAACTCCGACCGTTTTTTTTTTAATTAAAATGCCGACTTTGTGGTCTATTTTCGTATAGTATTTATGGTTGTATTCTCATTTTCTTGGTCTCATTTGATAGAATGGAAAACATATTATAGAAATAGAGGTGATTTTCACTGATTTTACTATAAAAAGAACCTAGAAATGGAGCTCAAAGTAGGGGAAATGTTTGATTTTTGCCAATGTTCAAAAGTAAACAAATACAGTGGACCCCCGCATACCGTTGGCCTTACATAACGTTAAATCCGCATACCGATACATTTTATCGCTAAGATTTTGCCTCGCATACCGCTAAAAAACCCGCTCAACGCTGTTCGTCCGAGACATGTCTATGCGAGGCCTGAGCCAGCCTCACATGTTCCGCCGGTGGCATTGTTTACAAGCCAGCCTCCGCGGTAACATCCAAGCATACAATCGTAACATTTCGTATTATTACAGTGTTTTTGGTGATTTTATCTGCAAAATAAGTGACCATGGGCCCCAAGAAAGCTTCTAGTGCCAACCCTGTGGTAAAAAGGGTGAGAAATATTATCGAAATACTGTGGTACCATGGTCAACTGCTGATGCTGCTGCTGCTGCTGCTGCTGTAGCACCGTCAGCTGCTGCTGCTGCTGTACCACCGTCAGCTGCTGCTGCTGCTGTACCACCGTCAGCTGCTGCTGCTGTTGTAGTACCGTCTGCTGCTGCTGCTGCTGTAGTACCATCTGCTGCTGCTGTAGCATCGTCTGCTGCTGCTGTAGCACTGTCAGCTGCTGCTGCTGCTGCTGCACTGTCAGCTGCTGCTGCTGCTGTAGCACTGTCAGCTGCTGCTGCTGCTGCTGCTGTAGCACCATCAGCTGCTGCTGCTGCTGTACCACCGTCAGCTGCTGCTGCTGCTGCTGTCAGCTGCTAGCTGCTGCTGCTGTAGCACCGTCTGCTGCTGCTGTAGCACTGTCAGCTGCTGCTGCTGCTGTAGCACTGTCAGCTGCTGCTGCTGTAGCACTGTCAGCTGCTGCTGCTGCTGTACTCAGCTGCTGCTGCTGCTGCTGTACCACCGTCAGCTGCTGCTGCTGCTGCTGTAGTACCGTCTGCTGCTGCTGTAGCATCGTCTGCTGCTGCTGTAGCACTGTCAGCTGCTGCTGCTGCTGCTGTAGCACTGTCAGCTGCTGCTGCTGTAGCACTGTCAGCTGCTGCTGCTGCTGTAGCACCATTGTTGGTGTGGCTTATTGAGAATACCAAGAAACAATTAACCCCAGAGGGTTAGCCACCCAGGATAACCCAAAAAGTGTGTCATCGAAGATTGTCTAACTTATTTCCATTGGGGTCCTTAATCTTGTCTCCCAGGATGCAACCCACACCAGTCGACTAACACCCAGGTGAACAGGGAAAAACGCCTGGAACTAGTGCTCATATTGGTGAATTTAAAGCCAGCAAAGGTTGGTTTGAGAGATTTAAGAATCGCTGTTGCTGGATCAGTCAGCTGTTGCTGGATCAGTCAGCTGTTGCTGGATCAGTCAGCTGTTGCTGGACCAGTCAGCTGTTGCTGGATCAGTCAGCTGTTGCTGGACCAGTCAGTTGCTGGACCAGTCAGCTGTTGCTGGACCAGTCAGCTGTTGCTGGACCAGTCAGCTGTTGCTGGACCAGTCAGCTGCTGCTGCACCACAGCTGTCAGCTGCTGTTGCACCATCAGCTGTCTCTGAACATGACTCGTCCCGAACCTGTCCCGAACCTGTCCGTCCAGCCTGAGCGCCTGCCTTGCCGTCATTGTTTACAAGCCAGGGTGGCTGGTTGCATGCATACATTCGATACATTTTGTATTATTCCATTATTTATAGTGCTTGTAACTGCTAAATAAGCCACCATGGGCCCAAAGAAAGCTTCTAGTGCCAACCCTGTGGTAAAAAGGGTGATAAATACTATCGTACCACAGTCAGCTGCTGCTGCACCACAGCTGCTACTGCTACACCACAGCTGCAGCTGCACCATGGTCAGCTGTTGCTGCACCAGCTGCTGCTGCACCATGGTCAGCTGCACCACAGCTGCTGTTGTTGCTGCACCACCATCAGCTGTATTACTCGAAGATGTGGAGAGAGTGTTGTTGGTGTGGCTTAACGTGAAACAATTACCGAGAAACAATTAACCCCGGAGGGTTAGCCACCCAGGATAACCCAAGAAAGTCAGTGCATCATCGAGGACTCTAACTTATTTCCATTGGGGTCCTTAATCTTGTCTCCCAGGATGCAACCCACACCAGTCGACTAACACCCAGATGAACAGGGAAAAATGCCTGGAACTAGTGCTCATATTGGTGAATTTAAAGCCAGCAAAGGTTGGTTTGAGAGATTTAAGAATCGTAGTGACATACACAGTGTGATAAGGCCTGTTCTGGAAGAAAATGCCAAACAGGACCTACAGTACTCAGGAGGAAAAGGCACTCCCAGGACACAGTGTCTCATCAGTCATTGCTGCATCTTCAATAAAGGTAAGTGTCATTTATTCTTCATTTAGTAGAGTAGTACATGCACAATATATACTGTGCATGTACTACTCTACTATTGTGCATGTATCCTTCTCTTTGTGTGTAGGAAAATGTATATTTCATGTGGTAAAATTTTTTTTTTCATACTTTTGGGTGTCTTGCACGGATTAATTTGATTTCCATTATTTCTTATGGGGAAAATTCATTCGCATAACGATAATTTCACATAACAATGAGCTCTCATGAACGGATTAATATCGTTATGCGGGGGTCCACTGTAATGTCATTGTCCAATAAACGTCCAACTAGCCATTCTAATATGCAGTCATGAATGGGTTGATGTTATTTATACAATTATTACAGTATTGCAGTAGTCTGCATAACAGTAAATCTTCTATTTTTTGTATGAATAAAAATTCAAAATAGAAAGCAAGAGTAATATCAGAGGGGCCTGGAGACATGACTGATGAGCAAAGAAAATGTTATTTTAGAGCCAGAAATGTCTGCATTGCTCATTCTGGACCTTATTTTGAAATTGTCATATTTTTTAGTTTTCATGAAATTGGCCAAATTGCAAATTTCTGACCACATTATTAGGTAGTTGAAATCGGTAAATGAGCAGTTTCTTGTACTCAATCGATAGAAAAAATGGAGTTCTAAAGAAATAGCTATGAGTTTGGGCGACTGGAACAATGGAATTAGCCAAAAATAGGGCTCAAAGTGGGCGAAATCGCCGATTTGTAAACAGCGCCGAGGTCGCTAACTTCGCGAGAACATAATTCCATCAGTTTTCCATCAAATTTCGTTTTTTTGGTGTCATTACAATCGGGAAAAAATTCTCTAACATTTCATAAGAAAAAATAATTTTTTTTTTTAAATTTTGCGACACCAGGAGACGCCTTAGGATTGGGGGTTGCGACAGTCAAAGGGTTAAGTAATAAAGGCGTAGTAAAGCAAAATAAGTGAGTAAGTTACTTCCGAGATATTGGCCTGGAACGCCGGCCGGCCCGCCGTATCAAATTTTGTTTTTTTCGCAAAAATCGCATTTGTTTCAGTGTTTTCCTTAGTAAACTGGTGTTCTGCTGCAGTTATCCTCTTAAAAACACCATTTTCTCTTTCTGAAGGCCAAAGAATACGACATGGAGACAAGGGGTAATAATTTTATATCGAATATTGCTGGTGGACTCTCGCCATATTATGGTTTATTTTATTCAGTCTAGAGTATATAACATGTTTGTATGTTATTTATAGTGTTTATTATATCATATTAGATCAACTCTGATAGATAAATAAGCCGTAGAGTTGATATAAGCGTAATAATAAAGTAATTTCTCCTGCCTCTCTCTGGAGCGGGAATACTGCCGGTGTTCCCAGATGGTTCCTGATTGGCTAGAAGTCTATGGATAAGCTCCGACTACTTTTTTATGATGCCAAATAGTCAATTATATTAGAAAGAATAATGCAAGAAAAAGCAAGAAAAAAACGAGGAAAAAATTCCAAAAAATACATGGGCTGAGAGTAGACGCGCTACGCACATCACCGTCACTATACCTGATATAAATGACTATAATTTCTTGTAGAAACGTCGTGGAACATTGATTCTTGTACCATTGTGTTAAGCTATTTTTTGATATGTATAACTCAATTTCCATAACTTTTCGATATTTTTTTATCGCTCGCATGCCATGCCTGTCAACCCCCTTCAGCCCCAAAGCCACCCAATAATAAAAAAAAAATTTAACAACAGCTATCTGGTAGATTGAGTCATCAGTAAGAGAATCTAATTTAACCCTTTGAGGGTCGACGGGCCCTCTCCGAAACTCATTCTCAGGGTCGGCCAAATTTAAAAAAAAAAAAATTATTTTCTCTTATGAAAAGATAGAGAATCTTTTCCCGATCATAAAGACACCAAAAGTTTGAAATTTGATAGAAAACTTACGGAATTATGCTCTCGCAAAGTTAGCGGTCTCGGCGATGTTTACGCATTGGCGATTTTGCCCACTTTGAGCCCCATTTTCGGCCAATTTCACTGTACTAGTCGACAAAAAACATGAATATTTCGCTAGAACTCCATTTTTTCTATCGAATGGGTGCAAGAAACCACCCATTTATGAAATTCAACTATCCAGTACAGTGGTCAGAATTTAGCAATTTTGCCAATTTCACACAAATTTCAAAAGATGCCAATTTCCGAATAGGGTCCAGAATAAACAAGAAAGACATTCCTGGCACTAAAATGACATTTCCTCTAGTCATTAGTCACGTCTCAAGGCCCCTCTTATATTCTTTTGCTTTCCACTTTGAATTTTTATTCTCACAAAAAATATAAGATTTACTGTTATGCAGACTACTGCATTAGTGTAAAAAATGGTATAAATATTATTGGTGCACTTGTGAAAGAATATTAGACTCACCAGTTGACGTGTATTGGACGCTTGGCATGATTTGTTTACTTTTGAACTTTGGTAAAAATCAAACATTTCTGCTACTTTGAGCTCAATTTCAAGGCACCTTTCATTGTAAAACCAGTCAAAATCATCTCAATTTCTGTAATATGTCTTCCATTCTATAAAATGAGACCAAGAAAACTAGAATACAACAATAAATACCATACGAAAATACACTGCAAAGTCGCTGATTTATTCCAAAAAAATGGTCAAAGTTTTTTTTTTCTCATTATGCACTGTGTGCTGCAGGATTTTTTTTAGACTGTGCACACTGACCACATAGACCCATTCTTTCATATGAAGGCCTACCAGCTTTCTCCCACTAGATTTGAGGCCGCTAGAATTTATGCATACTAGTACGTCAAAAACCCCTACGCGTAAGACGTACTAGTACGACCAAAACCCTCAAAGGGTTAAACACCACCTTGCAACACCAAAAAACATAATGTTTTCCCTCCACCGACTACCACCCTTCAATGGCACATAAACAATGCGTGTTCATACTATGCTATGTAACGTGTTTTTTATATAATTTTGAAGAAAATATCATAGGTGGATTAATGAAAATGTCTACATTAATGTAAAACAAGACATTTAATGTGCCCAAGAGCGAGTCACAAACATATGAGTGGCCCAGGCGGACACGTCTGATACATATGATTTCTGGATCAAGGTCCAATGTCCGGAGCAAAACTTTGCACAAAAAACAGTTCTAAAACCAAAGTGTCCAATAATTGGTGTGAGCGAAAACCGGGGTTCCACTGTACATCAAACACCACCTTGCAACCCCAAAGTGTACATAATTTTTTTTTTTTACACTTAGTAATTTATACAGGTCCTCCATCACAAATCCGGCATCATTGGGACCTGTAGTGTGCCGGATTACTAAGTTTGCCAAATTACAGAGTGGTTAGGTTAGAATACACATAATAAAATTAACCAACTTGACTTACACAGTTCATTGAACATATGAAAATACAATGCAAAGAGGCAGCTAATGGCTGAGAAGTTAACTCCCTTATTTATCGTCTTTTTTATTTTTGTTGTACGTTCAGAAGCATCTTTCCATCATACATTGCCCAAGTTTCAATGAGATAGCCCAACAAACAACCGAGAAAAAAAAATATTTACCAAAAATCATATATGGCAAGCCCAAGCCAGGTACTGGAAATAAGTCACTTTGTCTGACTTTTCTGGGTTATCCTAGGTTCTGTATACATACACTGCTATGTATGATAGTCTATGTAACCTTATTTGTGTATACCTGAATAAACTTATTTACTTCTAGTCTGTCAACTGAGTACAAGAAACTGCCAATTCACTTATTTCAACTACCCAATAAAGTGGTCAGAAATTGGCAATTTGGCCGATTCCACACAAATTTCAACAGATGCCAATTTCAAAGTAGGGTCCAGAATAAACAATGAAGACATTCCTGGCACTAAAATAACATTTTCTCTGTTCATTAGTCATGGCTACAGGCCCCTCTTACATTATTCTTGCTTTTCATTTGGAATTTTTATTCACAAAAAAATAGAAGATTTACTGTTATGCAGACTGCTGCATTATTGTAATAATTGTATAAATATTGTGAAGCCATTCTTGACTCCGTACTGGAATTTAGACTGGTAGGCGGACGGGTATTGTTTACTCTTGAGCTTTGCTAAAGAATAGAACATTTCGCTACTGTGAGCGCAATTTCAAGGTACTTTTCGTCATGAAAGCAATCAAAATCATATCTATTTCTGTAATATATCTTTCATTCTATCAAATGAGACCGAAAAAATGAGAATATAACCATAACAACCATACAAAAATATACTGCTAAGCGGCCGCTAATGGATGAGAAGTGAACTCCGCTATTTATAGTCTGATTTCTTTCATTTTTGGTGTACGTGAAGAAGTATCTTTCCATCATATATTGCCCAAGTTTGAATAAGATAACCCAACAAACAACTGAGAAAATAATATAACAATAATAATAATAATATAATAATAATAATAATAATAATAATAATAATAATACGTATCTTTATTTACTACACGTACATGTACAAGGTATACGGGCCTAGCTGACATCAGTGACATACTGCTATATAGAAAGTTGCTTGTTATGCTGAGTATTTCAAGAAAATTAGGTCAGTGTCCCAGGATAACACCCACACTAGTCGACTAACACCCAGGTACCCATTTACTGATGGGTAAACATAGACAACAGGTGTAAAGAAACATGCCTAATGTTTCTACCCTGACTGGGAATCGAATATTTACCAAAAATCATATATGGCTAACCCAAGCCAGGTACTAAAAATAAGCCAAGTTGACTTTTTTTTGGGTTATCCTAGGTTCTCTACACATATGCTGCTGTGTGTGATAATCTATATAGAGAAAATAACTTTTTTGTTTCAGGTTTATGGTGCAGTACGAGTGTATATCACAGTTAGCCCTGTGCTATACTCCGTTTTCTCTAATATAAGCCACCAAGACAAGGATAGGATAATGGTATTTGTATACCAGATCCTCTTCATACCTCTGTCGAACTGCTCTGTGTTATGCCAAATATTATTCATTCTGGAGTATTTAACATGTTTTATGTTATTTATACTGTTTCTTATGTCATATCAGACCAGTTGTGATAGGCAAATAAGCTGTAGTGTTGATATTAGCATAATAATAAAGCATATTCTCCTGCTTCATGAGACTGAGTTCATGACAACTGACAGTGGCTTCAAAGCCACCTTATCTTTAATGGATAATGTACTGTGTCAGTGCTTTACATAATGAGAAGTAGTATTTCTTTTATTCATTGGAACCATGGCTAGGGCTAAAAGTAAGCAGGTTGAAACAATAAATGGAGAAAAAGAAAATGGAATGACTTATGCAGCAAGTAGCACCACCAAACAGTACCAGCAGGTTGGTGTGGCGACCCTGGAAATTTGAAATTATGCTAGCCAAAATTAATGCCGAATAACTGAAGGAACCGAATAACTGATTGTCGGATTTATGATGGCGGACCTGTACAGGAAAAGGGATTACTAGCCCCTTGCTCCCGGCATTTTAGTTGCCACTTATGACACGCATGGCTTACAGAGGAAGGATTCTTCAACACTTCCCCACAGAGAAGTACTACTACTACTACTACTACTACTACTACTACTACTAATAATAATAATAATAATAATAATACTTATACACCAGACTGCCATGATTAAACCCCTCATATATATAAATTCTAGAGCTGCTACTGCAAACTATAGCCAGAAAATGTTCTCTATACAGCCTCTCCTCACTTAACGACGGAGTTCTGTTAGTGAGACCACATCAGTAAATGAATTCGTCACTAAGTGATGAGCATGTTATAATTGTAGTGGATTTGTGTCACCCATCTCTGATATTGTTTTAACCCTTTCAGGGCTGGTGCCATACTAGTACGGCTTGCATGCCAGGGTTGGTGCCGTTCTAGCGCCTTCAAATCTAGCGAGAGAAAGCTGTTAGGCCTAGATATGAAAGAATGGGTCTATGTGGTCAGTGTGCCCAGTATAAAAAAAAAATCCTGCAGCACACAGTGCGTAATGATAAAAAACATATGAGAAAAAGACATATTACAGAAATTGAGATGATATTTATTGGCTTCACAATGAAAAGTACACTGAAATTGAGCTCAAAGTAGCAGAAATGTTCGATTTTTACCAAAGTTCAAAAGCAAATAAATCAAGCCATGCATTCAATACACATCAACTGGTGAGTCTAATATTCTTTCACAAGTGCGCTGATATTATTTATAACATTTCTACACCATTTCTACACTAAAGCAGTAGTCTGCATAACAGTAAATCTTCTATTTTTTTTGCAAGAATAAAAATTCAAAGTGGAAAGCAAAAGAAATGTAAGAGGGGCCTGGGGACATGACTAATGAACAGAGGAAATGTTATTTTAGTGCCAGGAATGTCTTTTTTGTTTATTCTGGACCCTATTTGGAAATTGGCATTTTTTTAAATTTGTGAGAGACTGGCAAAATTGCCAATTTCGGACCACTTTATTGGATAGATGAAATCGGTAAATGGGTGGTTTCTTGTACTCATTCGATAGAAAAAATGGAGTTCTAGCGAAACAGTTATGATTTTTCTCGACTAGTACATTGGAATTGGCCGAAAATGGGGCTCAAAGTGGATAAAATTGCCGATGCATAAACATCGACGACACTGCCAAATTCACGAGAGCATAATTCCGTAAGTTTTCCATCAAATTTCATACTTATGGTGTCATTATGATCGGGAAAAGATTCTCTATCATTTCATAAGAAAAAACTATTTTTTTTTTCAAAAAATTTCCGACCCTGAGAACATGTTTAGGAAAGGGCCTGCCGACCCTGAAAGGGTTAATATCACCTTTGCATGATTTATAACATTTCTGGTATATTTTTAAATATTTTTACAGCTGTGAATATGTATCTTGTAATAAACAGAATAGAAGAAATCAGCTTTAACCCTTTGACTGTCGCAAGCCCCTTTCTGAAACTGTCATTCTGTCGCAAAATTTTTTGGAAAAAAAAATTATTTTTTCTTATGAAATGATAGAAAATCTTTTCCCGATGGTAATGACACCAAAAGTACGAAATTTGGTCGAAAACTCGTGGAATTACGCTCCGCGAAGTTAGCGGTCTAGACGACATATATGCATCAGCAATTTTGCCGACTTTGAGCCCTGTTTTTGGCCAATTCCGTTGTTCCAGTTGACCAAACTCTTAGCTATTTCTTTAGAACTCCATTTTTCTATCAGTTGAGTACAAGAAACTGCCCATTTACCTATTTGAACTACTCAATAAAGTGGTCAGAAATTGGCAATTTGGCCAATTTCACACAAATTAAAAAAGATGCCAATTTCAAAATAGGGTCCAGAATAAACAATGTAGACATTCTTGGCACTAAAATAACATATCCTCTGTTCATTAGTCACGTCTCTAGGCCCCTCTTATATTACTATTGCTTTCTCTTTTGATTTTTTTATCCATACAAAAAATACAAAATTTACTGTTATGCAGACTACTGCATTATTGTAAAAATGGTATAAATAATATCAGTGCAATAGTGAAAGAATATTAGACTTCCCAGTTGATGTGTATTGGACGTGTGGTGTGATTTGCTTACTCCTGAACACTGGTAAAAATTGAACATTTCTGCTGCTTTGAGCTCAATTTCACGGTCGTTGTCATCATGAAACTAATCAAAATCATCTCTATTTCTGCAATATGTTTTCCATTTTATCACGTGAGACCATGAAAACGAGAATACAACGATAAAAACTATACGAAAACACACCTCAAAGTCGGCGTTTTAATCCAAAAAAAAAGCTTTTTTTTTTTCTCATTATGCACTGCGTGCTGCACGTTTTTTTTTTTTATGTGGTGCACACTGACCACACAGACCCATTTTCTCACATGTGGGCCTACCAGCTTTCTCCTGCTTGATTTGAAGCCTCTAGAATATGTCTGAAACAGTGGCGTGTAAGACGTATATATACGACCAAAACAGTCAAAGGGTTAATTTAGGTATGCATAGTGGTCAGAGAGCCCGTCGTAAGTCCGAGTTGTCAGTAAATGAGTACATCACTAAGTGAGAAGCTGTATATACTACCAATTGGTGCCTGTGAGAGACCAGGTACTCCCATACAAATTCTTGGTCTGCTAGTTCAACAATGGTGATCATTAGTGCTCAGTGTGAGAAACTAATAAGTGCTGGATGTGTGAATCTTGTCATACCTTACAGATAAATACATACAGTACAGCACCATATATTCAGCATCTTCTTTTCAATGTTCCATGTTTTCATTGTCTTTCAACTGAGCCAATGTTCATTATGTTAGGTGCTTTTACCACTTAATATGATAATGGTGTCAACATATTATCAGGTAATTTATAATCATTTAATGATGAAAAAATTGCTCTTTTCCAACCCTAAGCAATTTTTGCTCATTGCACAGGATCGCAAACCTTGGAGCCATATAAATGGGGCCACCCTGCACTTGAGATATATAATAAAGAATATGGAAAAGCTTCTCGGTGCTTGAATTCAGAACCAAAACCAATGAAAACTCTCTCTCAGTATGTTAGTAATTAAAAAGGTAAAAATTTTCTGGTTTAGAAATTTTTAGCCATGGCACAAGTTCATGTGGCAATACTTCCTCAAATACTGTTTTTTCTATCATTAACCCCTTGAGGGTCCAGACCCCCATCTGAAAAGTGTCCACTGGGTCCAAGAATTAAAAAAAAAAAAAGAAGTTATTTTTTCTTATGAAATGGTAGAGAATCTCTTTCTGAAGGTAATAAAACAAAAAGTATGAAATCTGATGAAAAACGGACAAAATTACACTCACAAATTTTGCTGTGTCAATGATATTTATGTATCAGCGATTTTGTTCACTTTGACTACCTTTAGGCCAATTACACTGTTCCAGTCGACCAAATTCTTAGCTTTTTCTCTAGCATGTTTTCTAGTTTATCAACTGAGCACAAGAAAGTGCCCAGTCAACTATTTCAACTATCCAACAGTGATCAGAAATTGGTAATTTGGCCAATATCACACAAATTTCAAAATATTCCATTTTCAAAATTGGGTCCAGAATAAACAATGTAGGCATTCCTGGCACTAAAATAATATTTCCTCTGTAAATTGGTTATGTTTCCAGGCTTTACACATGAATTCCATTTTGATTTTTTATTCACACAAAGAATTTGTAGTCACACGAAAAAACGGAACATATACTGTTATGCAATATTGAAATAATTGTATAAATAACATCAGTGCATTCAGGAACACACATTAATCCTTTGAGGGTTGCCAGGCCCTCTCAGAGACTTGTTCTCAGGGTCGCCAAAATTTAAAAAAAAAAAAAAAAAAAATCTTATGAAAAGATAAGAGAATCTTTTCCCGATCATAATGACACCAAAAGTATGAAATTTGATGGAAAACTTACAGAATTATGCTCTCGCAAAGTTAGCGGTCTCGACGATGTTTATGCATCGGTGATTTTGCCCACTTTGAGCCCTATTTTCGGCCAATTCTAGTCTACTAGTCAACAAAAATCATAACTATTTCACTAGAACTCCATTTTTTCTATCGAATGAGTACAAGAAACCACCCATTTACCGACTTCAACTATCCAATAAAGTGGTCAGAATTTAGCAATTTTGTCAATTTCACACAAATTTCAAAAGATGCCAATGTCCAAATAGGGTCCAGAATAAACAAAAGACATTCCTGGCACTAAAATAACATTTCCTCTGTTCATTAGTCATGTCCCCAGGCCCCTTACATTTCTTTTGCTTTCCACTTTGATTTTTTAATCTCACAAAAAAATAAGATTTACTGTTATGCAGACTACTGCATTAGTGTAGAAATGGTATAACTAATATCGGCGCACTTGTGAAAGAATATTAGACTCACCAGTTGACATGTATTGGACGCTTAGCATGATTTGTTTACTTTTGAACTTTGGTAAAAATTGAGCATTTCTGCTACTTTGAGCTCAATTTCAAGGTACTTTTCATTGTAAAACCAGTCAAAATCATCTCAATTTCTGTAATATGTCTTCCATTCTATAAAATGAGACCAGGAAAACTAGAATACAACAGTAAATACCATATGAAAATACAGTGCAAAGTCGCTGTTTTAAACCAAAAATACGGTCAGTTTTTTTTTCTCATTACGCACTGTGTGCTGCAGGATTTTTTTTTACACTGCGCACACTGACCACATAGACCCATTCTTTCATATGTAGGCCTACCAGCTTTCTCTTGCTAGATTTGAGGGTGCTAGAATTTATGCGTACTAGTACGTCAAAAACCCTGGCGCGTAAGCCGTACTAGTACTGCCGAAACCCCGAAAGGGTTAAACCCACCAGCTGACGTGTATTGGACGAGTGATGTGATCTGTTTATTCTTGCATATCGCCAAAAATTGAACATTTCCACTACAGTGAGCTCAATTTCAAGCTATTTTCATTCCTAAATCCAATCAAAATCATCTCTATTTCTGTAATATGTCTTCCAATATATCAAATGAGAATAACAAACCATGAACACAACCATAAAAACCATACAAAAATACACCACAAAGTTGCTGTTTTGATCCAAAAAGATGGTCATAGTTTTTTCTTCTCATTATGCACTGTGCTGCAGGATTTTTTTATATGGTACACACTTACCACATACCAATTCTTTCATATCTAGGCTCATATTTACTGCTCACAGCTTATATGAGTGAGCTGAGCTCATGATGTAGTACTGTGGCACTCACCCTGGCTTCATAGCCGAAGAACTACGGAATGGACCCTCAAGAGTTTCAAAAATTCCAACATCAACACCATTACAATACAGGAGGGCCCCATTTTCATGGCTGTTAGCTTCCTGGCCCCCAGTAAGTGAAAATCACCAGCGAGTGGAAAATACAGCCTCTCCTCACTAAGGAATGCACTCGTTTACTGATGACTCGGACTTACGATGGGCTCCCTGACCAGTATTTATACCTAAATAATATATATTAGAGCTGATTTCCTCTATTCTGTTTATTTTGATATACGATACACTATTGTATAAACATTTCAAAATATACCAGAAATGTTATAAATGGTACTAAGTGATATAAAAACAATATCAAAATTGGATGACACAAACCCACTACCATTAAAGTATGCTCCTCACTTAGCGACAAATTCGTCTAATGACGTGGTCTTAGGAACGGAACTCTGTCATTAAGTGAGGAGGGGTTGTATTGTGTCGAGGAAGATGTGGAAAAACAAAGCAAGACAACTCCTCAGGATGACAAGGTTAACATAAGAAATAGCTTGCAAACCAGCAAAGATCTACAGAGAGATTTGGCTTCAGTTGGCATAAATGTTGATTCTTCAACTGTTCAACGAAGGCTCTTTGAAGCTGGCAAAACTGCCAGAATGCCACTACCTTTGACGAGTTTCGAAAGGATCACTACTCAAGAGTCTCACTACGAGCCCAGCCATGGGCCAGGCTTGAAGAAAAAATAGCTGCACTAGGCACTCAATTAAAAGGGATGAATGACAGACGAATGAAGGAAAGCTATATTTTTAGATGAAGCGAATTTTGAAGTACATGGGTACAAATCAGTGGTAGTGAGACAGCAAAGGCAAATCTCTTTGGAATGGACACATTCAACAAGCACCACAACACTCACCTGAGAAAAGTTTTGGGGTAGTTTTACTGCCAAAGGCCCTGATACACTTGTTACTGTTGAGGGAATGATCAACAGTGACAAATATGAGGAAATCCTGGCAACTTATTTGCATCCCATTGCAGATATTTTCCTGACGAGGAAAGCAGTTTCTAGCAGGAACTTGCTCCATGCCACACTTCCAGAAAAATGCTGACATTCTTCAAATAGAGTGGGCTATTCATTCTAAATTGGCCTGGAAACACTCCTGACCTCATCCTAATTGAGAATCGAGGGGCAATAACCAAATGCAGAATTGTGAAACAGGACTGTTCACTGTGGAGAAGATAACTGCTGCTGTTATTTTTAGGACCTGGTCCATGACCAGACTTTGCAGTTACCGCTGGCCACGCAGAAACTAATGCACGAACCACAGCCCAGCAGTAAGATACTGACTGCCGTGTATTTTTCAAATAAATCTTAAATTTCCAAATAAATGTCTTAATTCATCACTGTCCTAATTAATATGCACAGTAGCATATAAAGAATGGAGAAATTAATTATGTGATGGAATGAAAATTACAAAACAAAAAGAAGTTACATTTATGTAGAAATAATAAGAACAAATAATAAGAGCAAATGACAGAGTGGGAGAAGCACTAGTCAAGAAATTTTGCTGAGAATAAGAAAAAAATTTGGCATGAGATAAACAACTTAACCCTTTCAGGGTCCAAGGCCAAAATCTGAAGGGGTGCCCCAGTGTCCAAGAAATTTTGGAAAAAAAAAAAAAAAAAAAAAAAAAAAAAAAAAAAAAAAAAAAAAAAAAAAAAAAAAAAAAAAAAAAAAAAAAAATCTTACAGAATTAAAGATAATATTTTTGTGAAGGTAATAAAACAAAAAAAATTTGTCTGATCAGTACTTACCGAGATACAGCGTCGAGAAGTTGACCCAAAATGACCGGGTGGCGGCAACATCAGTGACTTCCGCAAGATCACATCTTTTTATTTTACGTTTTTTATACTTTTTTCTTTTTTTTTCTAATTTTTTCTTTTTCTATTAACATTTGTGGCCTGTGAGACCAGTATAATGTATATTGTATAAGTGTACACTCATTGCATTGAACACAATAACTGCACTAATTTGTTTATCATTATATACCACCAATGCTTCACACGGGATGGGAAAATTCTAGTTAGGAAAACAAATGTAGGTCAACTGTACACAATCACGAACGAGAATGATCTATCACGATTTCTCAGGGATACTAATCTTACAGAGAATAACTAAACAATGTCCAACTTAAAAGTCTACGTAGTGTAGTGTATGTTTTGCTCCATTATTGTTCAAATTTCATTGTACAATCTCTTAGTATTTAAATAATCAACTACCTCATTTTGTGATTTTACTAGTAAGCATAAATCACCTTATGTGATTTTCTTATTTACTATTGTTCGCTTGAACATTAGCTGAATTGATACTTTCTCTGTCCATATTACTACCTCATATTTTTTTAAATACTACAATTGATATTACTTACTAAAATTAATAAATATCATTTTTACTAAAATTTCAATTTACTCTTAACATTTTTGACATTTAATAACCATTACTTGACTAATTACCTTTACCTGTTTTAATACCACATTTACTATCCTAGATTACTCTTAATTACCTTGTACTGCCATATAACCTCAAGTATAACTACCAGTGCAATATTGAATGAAATAAACATTACTATTTCACTTTTTTGTAATCATTATTACTTACTAAAATTTTATTAAACACCATATTTACTACCAGTCAATTTTACTTTTGTACATTAAACATTATTTTATACTTCCCATAACATTTTGTTGCCAAATTTTCAAGTTTTTATATTCAACCCCAACCTTGTATTATCCTTTGTACCTGTGTACCTGGGTACCTGTCTACCATCTTACTATCATATTATAACCAAGACATTACCATTGTGATTTTTTACTATTATTCTTTTGTACTTTAATTGTGAATTTTATTTTGTCAATTTAAATCTATAGTTATAACCTTGATCTTGTCAACAACCCATACCAGACTCTAGTGCAATTGCAAGTACCATTTCAAATTGTATTTTTATATTATAAGTTTATATTATAATTCCTACCATCTGTCCATTTAACTTTGCTTACCATTACTTAATTTTAGTCCCTTTTATATTTTCTCCTTTATTTTAGCTTTATATAACTATCCTAGTTTATATATCCACAACTGTTAAAATAATCAAGGTGCTATTCTCAGGTGCTAAAGTAGAATAAGCTCACAATCTTGCCATTATATTCCAAAGCTCATTTATTCACAACCTATATTAGTCCCTTTTTATTATAATTTTAAACTATAATTATAACTTTAAAAAATTACCTTTATAGTACTACCTACTATCATATTCCCAAGCACTATTATATGATCATCACTTTATTTGTATTAGTCCCTTAGCTCATTATTTTACATTTGTTAAATAATTCAGGTGCTATTTTTTAGCTTAAGACTATTTACTTTGTTTTATACTTAATTCTAACTATAGATTCACTACAAATCTTATGATTACAAGCATTGATCCTGATACCAACCTCTTATTTAATGACTTAAATGAATCAAACAGTTACTGTAATTACTACACTGCAGAACAATCAAAGGCACTTCTCAGTGCCAACAACAACATAACTATCTTTAACTACAATATCAGATCTTTAAGCAAGCATTACGATGACCTCATAGCATTACTAAATTCCTTACATGCCAATATGTCCATCATTACACTAACTGAAACCTGGCTAAAGCCTGATAGTACAGATGTCTATGCCATTCCTGGTTACACAGCCATACACAACTGTAGGCCAGACCAACAAGGGGGTGGCACAGCCATATACTACTCAGACCAACTAGAATGTATCACTAATACTTGCACAAGGGATGAACATGGGGAATATATAATAGCTAAATTCAAATCCAAATACCTACAAAAACCTCTCACATTGATAAACATCTACAGAGTTCCACAGTCAAACATTAGCCAATTTAGTCAAAATCTAGGAAGTATGATAACTGATGCACGCATGAACAAAGATCACTTACTACTCTCAGGTGACTTCAATATAAATCTCCTGCAAGACCAGGACCCACACGTTACTGAATTCACAAACACAATGAGTAACTGTATGTTACTACCAACAGTAACAAAACCTACAAGAGTTACAGAGACTAGTGTTTCCCTACTTGACCACATCTGGACCAACACCATATCCCCTTTAAAATCAGGCATAATTACAGATAATACCACAGACCACTACCCTACTTTCCTCATAACAACTCTTGGTAAACTACCCCAAGACACTACTAAAGTCACCTTCAGACTTCACAATGAGGCAGCCATTAATAACTTCACAACAGCATTAGCAAACATTGATTGGCACACTGAGCTAGAAATCTATACAGATATTGACGAATGTATTAATAATTTTCTAAAAAAGACCCAATACCTCTATAACAAGCACTGCCCTAAAAAAACTAAACAGATGACAGCAAAGAGACTGAACAGTCCCTGGCTAACACCCAGCATTCTCAAATCCATAAATACAAAACACCAATATGAAAAACAGTACAGAATGGGTCACATAACCAGAGACCAAACAAAACGTTACTCGTCAATCCTAACCAGCCTGATAAGAAGGGCAAAAAAATTGTATTATGAGAACAGATTATCCAACTTACGAGGTGATATAAAAAAGACCTGGAAAACACTATCTGAAATTCTGGGAACAAAAAAGATATCACGAAATAGCGAAATAAAATTAGCAAAATCAGATGAACCCCAACTCCCACCAACAGAAACAGCAAACAGACTCAATGATTTCTTCTCCACTATAGGACAAAACCTTGCCCATAAAATCCCAAGCTCAGATACCCCACCAAATAACTACCTCACCGGCAACTACCCGAACACACTGTTCCTAGCTCCGACTAACCCATACGAAGTCTCCCTTATTATCAATGCACTAAAAAACAAGGCAGGAGATTTAAGTACCTTACCACCCTTTATATATAAAAAAGTGTCACAAGTGCTATCTCCAATCATTGCAACACTCTTTAACAAATCCATTGAATCCTCCACCTTCCCTACAGTACTCAAAATAGCAAGGGTCACCCCGATCCACAAAGGAGGAGACCAAACAGAGTTGAATAACTATAGGCCAATATCCAACTTACACCCTCTCTCAAAAATCTTTGAAAAACTAATTCATAAACGAATCTACTCCTACCTTATCTCCCAAAACATACTCAACCCCTGCCAATTTGGATTCAGGCCTAATAAAAATACTAATGATGCTATTATACACATGCTAGAACATATATACACTGCAATAGAGAAAAAAGAAGTCCCACTGGGGATCTTCATTGACTTACGTAAAGCTTTTGATACAGTTGACCATGACTTGCTCCACGTAAAATTGTCACACTATGGTATAAGAGGGCACTCCCTCAATTACCTCAAGTCATACCTCAGCAACAGAAGCCAATATGTGTACGCAAATGGGGCAAACTCTTCTGCGCAACCAATTACAGTTGGTGTCCCACAGGGAAGTGTCCTTGGCCCTCTTCTCTTTCTCCTATACATAAATGACCTTCCAAATGCTTCGCAATTACTCAAACCCACACTATTTGCAGATGACACTACATACGTCTTCTCTCACCCGAGCCCAGTCACACTAGCCAATACTGTAAATACCGAATTACAGAAAATATCTACCTGGATGAGGACTAACAAACTTACACTAAACATTGACAAAACCTACTTCATTCAGTTTGGTAACAGAGCTACAGATGTCCCTCTTAACATAATGATAAACGGATCACCTATCACAAAGCTAACAGAGGGAAAATTCTTAGGAATCCACCTTGATAATAGACTCAAATTTCATACACATATACAACAAATTTCTAAGAAAATTTCCAAGACTGTAGGCATACTATCGAAGATACGGTACTATGTTCCACAGTCAGCCCTCCTGGCCCTATATCACTCTCTTATTTACCCCTATCTCACCTATGGAATTTGTGCATGGGGCTCAACAACAGTTAACCATCTCAGACCACTAATTACCCAACAAAAGGCTGCAGTTAGAATGATAACAAATTCTCACTACAGGCAGCACACTCCACCAATATTCAATACACTAAACCTACTCACCATACAAAACATCCATACTTATTACTGCACCTATTACATACATAGAACACTTAACTCTGATATTAACCCTCCCCTCAAACATCTCCTTGCCAACCTCAACAGAACACATGACCATAACACAAGGCACAGATCACTCTTTGATGTTCCTCGTGTTCATCTCACACTATGCAAAAACTCAATGCACATAAAAGGCCCTAAAATCTGGAATTCATTACCTGTAAATATAAAAGAAACACTACCTGTTTATAAATTCAAGTCTCTACTCAAAGATCACTTACTCACCCAAAACCAAATAAATACTGAATAACTGAACCTTATAAATTGTATATCTTAAATGTTTCTCACAATTATATCACATAAATGTTAAACCTAAAACCCAATCTAACTTTATTATTTTTTAAATACACTACCTAACAGAATCCTTCATATGACCTGTCTTTGTAATACTCACTTGTGCTTTATAGTAATCTGTTTACATTAATGTTTTATCACTGACTTCATCATTGCTTAGTTAATCTTAAGTTAATTTTAAGCCAGCCCGTAATGCTATGCATAGTATAAGTGGCTTTGGCATACTGCTCTTATCTGTATTTTTTTGTACCTCTGTATGTGTGCACAAATTTATAATAAATAAATAAATAAATAAATTTGTGTTGAATACAATGGTACCATATAGTACCATATGGTACAATGGTGCCATAGGGTGCAATGGTACCATATGGTACAATGGCACCATATGATACAATGACACAATGGCACATGATACAATGGTACCATATAGTACCATATGGTACAATGGTGCCATAGGGTGCAATGGTACCATATAGTACAATTGTTCCATATGGTACAATAGTACCATATGGTGCAATGGCACATGATACAATGGTACCATATGATATAATGGTACCATATGGTAGAATATGGTACAATGGCACCAATTGGTACAATGGCACCATTTGGTACAATGGTGCCATATGATACAATGGTACCATATGGTGCAATGGTACCATATGGTGCAATAGTACCATATGGTACACTGTACCATACAGTACAATACTATATGGTTCATTGTACCATATGGTACTATATGGTAGTTTTGTTTGTTTAATATCTTTATTATGCACCCCATACCCATCCTGTGGGCGGTAACAGTGGAACCTCTACTTGCGAGTTTAATCCGTTCCATGACCTTGCTCGCAACTGGATTTGCTCGTTTGCAGAGTCAATTTTCCTCATTTAAATTAATTGAAATGCAATTAATCCATTCCAGTGGAATTCTGTACTTCAATAATTTCGCTAATATCAACTCTACGGCTTATTTATCTATCTCACTTCATCTAATATGACATAATAAACAATATAAATAACATAGAAACCTGATATATACTCTAAAATGAATAAAATATGTCATTCATGTAGTGGTATGGGCGGTGTCGGCGGTGGACGAGAGTTTGTCTGGAGACCGGGCAAAATACTTCATGAATAATTTCGCTAATATCATCTATACGGCTTATTTATATATCACAGTTCATCTAATATGACATAACAAACAATATAAATAACATAGAAACATGATATATACTCTAGAATGAATAAAATATGTCATTATGTAACAGGTGGAGGCGGCCACAACCGCTCCCTCTTTGTTGTGGTAAACACTGCCATCTAGTGACGGCCTTTTGAAGCCGTCTATTATAATTATTATATGTAGTACATTATTATTATATATGTAGTACATTATTATTATTATATTATTATTTTTTTTTTTTTTATTATTATTATTATTTTTTTTTTTTTTCTTTTTCTTTTTTTTTTTTTTTTTTTTCAACAAGTCGGCCGTCTCCCACCGAGGCAGGGTGACCCAAAAAAGAAAGAAAATCCCCAAAAAGAAAATACTTTCATCATCATTCAACACTTTCACCACACTCACACATTATCACTGTTTTTGCAGAGGTGCTCAGAATACAACAGTTTAGAAGCATACACATATAAAGATACACAACATATCCCTCCAAACTGCCAATATCCCAAACCCCTCCTTTAAAGTGCAGGCATTGTACTTCCCATTTCCAGGACTCAAGTCCGACTATATGAAAATAACCGGTTTCCCTGAATCCCTTCACTAAATATTACCCTGCTCACACTCCAACAGATCGTCAGGTCCCAAGTACCATTCGTCTCCATTCACTCCTATCTAACACGCTCACGCACGCTTGCTGGAAGTCCAAGCCCCTTGCCCACAAAACCTCCTTTACCCCCTCTCTCCAACCCTTTCGAGGACGACCCCTACCCCGCCTTCCTTCCCCTATAGATTTATATGCTTTCCATGTCATTCTACTTTGATCCATTCTCTCTAAATGACCAAACCACCTCAACAACCCCTCTTCTGCCCTCTGACTAATACTTTTATTAACTCCACACCTTTTCCTAATTTCCACACTCCGAATTTTCTGCATAATATTTACACCACACATTGCCCTTAAACAGGACATCTCCACTGCCTCCAACCGTCTCCTCGCTGCTGCATTTACCACCCAAGCTTCACACCCATATAAGAGTGTTGGTACTACTATACTTTCATACATTCCCTTCTTTGCCTCCATAGATAACGTTTTTTGACTCCACATATACCTCAACGCACCACTCACCTTTTTTCCCTCATCAATTCTATGATTAACCTCATCCTTCATAAATCCATCCGCCGACACGTCAACTCCCAAGTATCTGAAAACATTCACTTCTTCCATACTCCTCCTCCCCAATTTGATATCCAATTTTTCTTTATCTAAATCATTTGATA
Source organism: Cherax quadricarinatus (assembly GCF_038502225.1). NCBI lineage: Eukaryota > Metazoa > Arthropoda > Malacostraca > Decapoda > Parastacidae > Cherax > Cherax quadricarinatus. The sequence continues at coordinate 18,079,954 of NC_091353.1, forward strand.
CCCTCATCACCTTACTCTTTTCTATGTTCACTTTCAACTTTCTACCTTTACACACATTCCCAAACTCATCCACTAACCTTTGCAATTTTTCTTTAGAATCTCCCATAAGCACAGTATCATCAGCAAAAAGTAACTGTGTCAATTCCCATTTTGAATTTGATTCCCCATAATTTAATCCCACCCCTCTCCCGAACACCCTAGCATTTACTTCCTTTACAACCCCATCTATAAATATATTAAACAACCATGGTGACATTACACATCCCTGTCTAAGACCTACTTTTACCGGGAAGTAGTCTCCCTCTCTTCTACACACCCTAACCTGAGCCTCACTATCCTCATAAAAACTCTTTACAGCATTTAATAACTTACCACCTATTCCATATACTTGCAACATCTGCCACATTGCTCCTCTATCCACTCTATCATATGCCTTTTCTAAATCCATAAATGCAATAAAAACTTCCCTACCTTTATCTAAATACTGTTCACATATATGCTTCAATGTAAACACTTGATCTACACATCCCCTACCCACTCTGAAACCTCCTTGCTCATCCGCAATCCTACATTCTGTCTTACCTCTAATTCTTTCAATTATAACCCTACCGTACACTTTTCCTGGTATACTCAGTAAACTTATTCCTCTATAATTTTTACAGTCTCTTTTGTCCCCTTTCCCTTTATATAAAGGGACTATACATGCTCTCTGCCAATCCCTAGGTACCTTCCCCTCTTTCATACATTTATTAAACAAAAGTACCAACCACTCCAACACTATATCCCCCCCTGCTTTTAACATTTCTGTCATGATCCCATCAGTTCCAGCTGCTTTACCCCCTTTCATTCTACGTAATGCCTCACGTACCTCCCCCACACTTACATTCTGCTCTTCTTCACTCCTAAAAGATGGTATACCTCCCTGACCAGTGCATGAAATTACTGCCTCTGTTTCTTCCTTAACATTTAAAAGTTCCTCAAAATATTCTCGCCATCTACCTAATACCTCCATCTCCCCATCTACTAACTCCCCTACTCTGTTTTTAACTGACAAATCCATACTTTCCCTAGGCTTTCTTAACTTGTTTAACTCACTCCAAAATTTTTTCTTATTTTCATTAAAATTTCTTGACAGTGCCTCTCCCACTCTATCATCTGCTCTCCTTTTGCACTCTCTCACCACTCTCTTTACCTTTCTTTTACTCTCCATATACTCTGCTCTTCTTATAACACTTCTGCTTTGTAAAAACCTCTCATAAGCTACCTTTTTCTCTTTTATCACACCCTTTACTTCATCATTCCACCAATCACTCCTCTTTCCTCCTGCCCCCACCCTCCTATAACCACAAACTTCTGCCCCACATTCTAATACTGCATTTTTAAAACTATTCCAACCCTCTTCAACCCCCCCACTACTCATCTTTGCACTAGCCCACCTTTCTGCCAATAGTCGCTTATATCTCACCCGAACTTCCTCCTCCCTTAGTTTATACACTTTCACCTCCCTCTTACTTGTTGTTGCCACCTTCCTCTTTTCCCATCTACCTCTTACTCTAACTGTAGCTACAACTAAATAATGATCCGATATATCAGTTGCCCCTCTATAAACATGTACATCCTGGAGCCTACCCATCAACCTTTTATCCACCAATACATAATCTAACAAACTACTTTCATTACGTGCTACATCATACCTTGTATATTTATTTATCCTCTTTTTCATAAAATATGTATTACTTATTACCAAATCTCTTTCTACACATAGCTCAATTAAAGGCTCCCCATTTACATTTACCCCTGGCACCCCAAATTTACCTACTACTCCCTCCATAACATTTTTACCCACTTTAGCATTGAAATCCCCAACCACCATTACTCTCACACTTGATTCAAAACTCCCCACGCATTCACTCAACATTTCCCAAAATCTCTCTCTCTCCTCTACACTTCTCTCTTCTCCAGGTGCATACACGCTTACTATAACCCACTTTTCACATCCAATCTTTATTTTACTCCACATAATCCTTGAATTAATACATTTATAGTCCCTCTTTTCCTGCCATAGCTTATCCTTCAACATTATTGCTACTCCTTCTTTAGCTCTAACTCTATTTGAAACCCCTGACCTAATCCCATTTATTCCTCTCCATTGAAACTCTCCCACCCCCTTCAGCTTTGTTTCACTTAAAGCCAGGACATCCAGCTTCTTCTCATTCATAACATCCACAATCATCTCTTTCTTATCATCTGCACAACATCCACGCACATTCAGACTTCCCACTTTGACAATTTTCTTATTGCAATAATTGTATAAATATGTCAACCCATTCACGACTGCATATTGGAATGGACAGTGACGTCATTTGTTTACTCTGAAACAGCCAAGCAATGGACCATTTCTCCTAGGTTGAGCTCAATTTCAAGGCACTTTTCATCATGAAAGCAATCAAAATCATATCTATTTCTGTAATATATCTTCCATTCTATCAAATGAGACCAAAAAAACGAGAATACAACCATAAAAACCATTCGAAATTACCACTAAGGGGTGGCTAATTGCTGAGAAGTGAACTCCATTATTTATGCTTAGATTTCTTTCATTTTTGGTGTACGTTAAGAAGCATCTTTCCATCATACATTGCCCAAGTTTCAATAAGATAGTCCAACAAACAAATGAGATACAATTCCCGAGATCAAGAGCAAGAGCCCCTCACCAGTGTCAAGGAACCTGCCTTGAGGTCTGCTCGCTTGTGGAAATTTTGCTCGCGTATGGAAGCAAAAAATCGACCCATCAACTGCTCGTATTTGGAAAAACTCACACGTGGACATGCTTGCAAGTAGAGGCTCCACTGTATCTAGGGAACAAATGGATTTGTTAGTTAAAAGCAGAGTAGGGGAGTTAGTAGATGGGGAGCTGGAGGTATTGGGTAGATGGCGGGAATATTTTGAGGAACTTTTACATGTCGATGAAGAAAGGGAGGCAGTAATTTCATGCACTGGCCAGGGAGATATAACATCTTTTAGGAGTGAAGAAGAGCAAAATATGAGTGTGGGAGAGATGCATGAGGCACTATGTAGAATGAAAGGGGTAAAGCAGCTGGAACTGACAGGATTATGACAAATGTTAAAAGCACAGGGAGATAAAGTGTTGGAGTGCTTGGTATTTTTGCTTAATAAATTTATGAAAAAGAGGAAGGTACCTAGGAATTGGCAGAGAGAGAGAGAGAGAGAGAGAGAGAGAGAGAGAGAGAGAGAGAGTGAGAGAGAGTGAGAGTGAGAGAGAGTGAGAGAGAGTGAGAGAGAGTGAGAGAGAGTGAGAGTGTGAGAGTGAGAGAGAGAGAGAGAGAGAGAGAGAGAGAGAGAGAGAGAGAGAGAGAGAGAGAGAGAGAGAGAGAGAGAGAGAGAGAGAGAGTGAGTGAGAGAGAGAGTGAGTGAGTGAGTGAGAGTGAGAGTGAGAGTGTGAGAGTGAGTGTGAGAGTGAGTGTGAGAGAGTGTGAGAGAGTGTGAGTGTGAGAGAGTGTGAGAGAGTGTGAGAGAGTGAGAGAGAGAGAGAGAGTGAGAGAGAGAGAGAGTGAGAGAGTGAGAGAGAGTGAGAGAGAGTGAGAGAGAGTGAGAGAGTGAGAGAGAGTGAGAGAGAGTGAGAGAGAGTGAGAGAGATTGAGAGAGATTGAGAGAGAGTGAGAGAGTGAGAGTGTGAGAGAGAGTGTGAGAGTGTGAGAGAGAGTGTGAGTGTGAGAGAGAGAGTGAGAGAGTGTGAGTGTGTGTGTGTGAGAGAGAGAGAGAGAGAGAGAGAGAGTGTGAGTGTGTGAGAGTGTGAGAGAGAGTGTGAGTGTGAGTGAAAGAGAATGTGTGTGTGTGTGTGTGTGTGTGTGTGTGTGTGTGTGTGTGTGTGTGTGTGTGTGTGTGTGTGTACTCACCTATATGTGGCTGCAGGGGTCGAGTCTTAGCTCCTGGCCCCACCTCTTCACTGATTGCTACTAGGTCCTCTCTCTCCCTGCTCCATGAGCTTTATCAAACCTCGTCTTAAAACTATGTATGGTTCTCGCCTCCACTATGTCACTTTCTAGGCTATTCCATGGCCTGACTACTCTATGACTAAAGAAATACTCCCTAACATCCCTTCGATTCATCCGAGTCTTCAACTTCCAATTGTGATCTCTTTTTTCTGTGTCCCATCTCCGGAACATCCCGTCTTTGTCCACCTTGTCTATTCAGCACAGTATTTTATATGTTGTTATCATGTCTCCCCTGACCCTCCTGTCCTCCAGTGTGGTCAGGCCGATTTCCCTCAACCTTTCTTCGTAGGACAATCCCCTTAGCTCTGGGACGAGTCTTGTTGCAAACCTTTGCACTTTCTCTAATTTCTTGACGTGCTTGACTAGGTGTGGATTCCAAACTGGTGCTGCATACTCCAGTATGGGCCTGACGTAAATGGTATACAGAGTCTTAAGCGAATCCTTACTGAGGTATCGGAACGCTATCCGTAGGTTTGCCAGGCGCCCGTATGCTGCAGCAGTTATCTGATTGATGTGCGCCTCAGGAGATATGCTCAGTGTTATACTCACCCCCAGATCTTTTTCCTTGAGTGAGGTTTGCAGTCTTTGGCCATCTAAACTATATTGTGTCTGCGGTCTTCTTTGCCCTTCCCCAATCTTCATGATTTTGCATTTGGCAGGGTTAAATTCAAGGAGCCAGTTGCTGGACCAGGCTTGTAGCCTGTCCAGGTTTCTTTGTAGTCCTGCCTGATCCTCATCCGATTTGAGTCTTCTCATTAACTTCGCATCATCTGCAAACAAGGACACTTCTGAGTCTATCCCTTCCATTATGTCGTTCACATATACCAAGAACAGCACAGGTCCTAGGACTGACCCCTGTGGAACCCCACTTGTCACAGGCGCCCACTCTGACACCTCGTCGCGTACCATGACTCGTTGTTGCCTCCTGTCAGATATTCTCTGATCCATTGCAGTGCCTTTCCTGTTATGTGTGCCTGATCCTCTAACTTTTGCAGTAACCTCTTGTGAGGAACTGTGTCGAAGGCCTTCTTGCAGTCCAAAAATATGCAGTCGATCCACCCCTCTCTCTCTTGTCTTACTTCTGTCACCTTGTCATAAAACTCTAGTAGGTTTGTGACACAGGATTTTCCTTCCCTGAAACCGTGCTGGTTGTCAATTATACACTTGTTTCTTTCCAGGTGCCCCACCACTCTCCTCCTGATGATCTTCTCCATGACCTTGCATACTATACACGTTAGTGATACATGTCTGTAGTTTAGTGCCTCATGTCTTTCTCCCTTTTTAAAAATTGGGACTACATTTGCCATTTTCCATACCTCAGGGAGTTGCCCAGTTTCAAATGATGTGTTGAAGATCTTTGTTAATGGTTCACACAATATCTCTGCTCCCTCTTTAAGGACCCATGGAGAGATGTTGTCTGGTCCCACCATCTTTGAGGTGTCAAGTTCGCATAGCAGCTTCTTCACCTCCTCCTTGGTTATATGTACCTCATCCAGCACTTGCTGGTGTGCCTCCCTGTTCTGATTTCCTGGAGTCCTACTGGTTTCCACTGTAAATACCTCTTTAAATCTTGTGTTGAGCTCCTGACATACCTCTTGGTCGTTTCTTGTGAATTCCCCATCACCCTTCCTCAGTCTGATTACCTGGTCCTTGACTGTTGTTTTCCTCCTGATGTGGCTGTACAACAGCTTCGGGTCAGTCTTTACTTTTGATGCTATGTCATTTTCATATTGTCTCTGAGCCTCCCTTCTTATCTGTGCATATTCGTTTCTGGCTCTTCAGCTGATTTCTTTATTTTCCTGAGTTCTCTGTCTTCTGTACCTTTTCCATTCTCTAGTACACCTAGTTTTTGCCTCCCTACACCTTTGGGTGAACCAAGGACTCGTTCTGTTCTTCCCATTATTTCTGTTTCCCTTGGGAACAAACCTCTCCTCTGCCTCCTTGCATTTTGTTGCCACATAATCCATCATTTCTTGTACTGGTTTTCCTGTCAGTTCCCTCTCCCACTGAATGTCTTGAAGGAAGTTCCTCATGCCTGAGTAGTTCCCCCACACGCACACGCACACACACGTACGTACGTACGTACGTGTGTGTGTGTGTGTGTGTGTGTGTGTGTGTGTGTGTGTGTGTGTGTGTGTGTGTGTGTGTGTGTGTGTGTGTGTGTGTGTGTGTGTGTGTGTGTGTGTGTGTGTGTGTGTGTGTGTGTGTGTGTGTGTGTGTGTGTGTGTGTGTGTGTGTGTGTGTGTGTGTGTGTGTGTGTGTGTGTGTGTGTGTGTGTGTGTGTAATTTCTTTATGTAAAGGGAAGAGGGACAAAACAGACTGTAAAAATTATAGTTTACTGAGTATTCCAGGTAAAGTGTATGGTAGGGTAATTATTGAAAGAATTAGAGGTAAGAGAGAGCAGGATTTTAGATGAGCAAGGAGGCTTTAGAATATGTAAAGGATGTGTAGATCAGGTGTTTACTTTGAAGCATATATGTGAGTAGCATTTAAATAAAGGTAGGGAAGTTTTCATTGCATTTATGGATTTAGAAAAGGTATATGACAGTGGATAGTGGAGCAAAGATTTTGCAAGTGTATGGAACAGGCAATATGTTACTAAATACTGTAAAGAGTTTTTATGAGGCTAGTGAGGCTCAGGTTAGGGTGTGTAGAAGTGAGGGAGACTACTTCCTGGTAAAGGTGGGTCTTAGATAGGGATGTGTAATGTCACTATGGCTGTTTAACATCTATATATATATATATAGATGGGGTTGTGAAAGAAGTAAATGCTAGGGTGTCGGAGAGAGGGGTGGGATTAAATTATGGGGAATCAAATACAAAATGGGAGTTGACACAATTACTTCTTGCTGATGATACTGTGCCTTTGGGGGATTCTAAAGAAAAGTTGCAAAGGTTAATGGACGAATTTGGGAGGGTATGTAAAAGTAGAAAGTTGAAAGTGAACATAGATAAGAGTAAGGTGATGAGGGTATCAAACAATTTAGATAAAGAAAAATTGGATATCACATTGGAGAGAGGGAGTATGGAAGAAGTGAATGTCTTTAGAAATTTGGGAGTTGACTTGTCAGCAGATGGGTTTATGAAGGATGAGGTTAACCATAGAAATGATGAAGGAAAAAAGGCGAGTGGTGCACTGAGGTATCTGTGGAGACAAAGAACGTTATCTATGGGGCCAAGAAGGGAATGTACGAGAGTATAGTGGTACCAACACTCTTCTATGGGTGTGAAGCATGGGTTGTAAATTCTGCAGCGAGGAGGCGGCTGGAGGCAGTGGAGATGTTGTGTCTAAGGGCAATGTGTGGTGCAAATATTATGTAGAAAATTCATAGTGTGGAAATTAGGAAGTGGTGTGGAGTTACTAAAAGCACAGTGGTACCTCGGGATACAAATTTTTTTCATTCCAGAAGGCTGCATGAGCGTGTTAGATAGGAGTGAATGGAGATGAATGTTTTTTGGGACCTGACAAGCTGTTGGAGTGTGAGCAGGGTAATAGTTTGTTAAGAGATGCAGGGAAACTGGTTAGCTGGACTTGAGACCTGGAAATGAGAAGTACAATGCCTGCACTTTAAAGGAGGGATTTGGGAAATTGGCAATTTGGAGGGACTTCTAAGTTGTCGTATCTGAGCACCTCTGCAAAGAAAGTGATTATGTATGAGTAATGGTGAAAGTGTTGAATGATTTAAGTTTTTTCTTTCTTTTTGGGTCACCCTGCCACAGTGGGGAAATGATTGACATGTTAAAAAAAAAATGAGTACTGCTGTAGACCTACAGGCCCATACTATGCAGTTCCTACTCTCACTCAACCATTCCTACTCGTATACCTTTGATGGGTTGTAGTAGGTTGGTAGACAGCAACCACCCAGGGAAGTACTACCGTCCTGCCAGATGACTGTGAAACAAAAACCTGTAACTGTTTTGCATGATGGTAGGATTGCTGGTTTCTTTTTCTGTCTCATAAACACGCTAGATAACAGGGATATCTTGCTACTCCTACTTACACTTTGGTCACACTTCACAGACACGCACATGCATATATATATATATATACATACATCTAGGTTTTTCTCCTTTTTCTAAATAGCTCTTGTTCTTTTTTATTTCTTCTATTGTCCATGGGGAAGTGGAAAAGAATCTTTCCTCCGTAAGCCATGCGTGTCGTATGAGGCGACTAAAATGCCGGGAGCAATGGGCTAGTAACCCCTTCTCCTGTATACATTTACTAAAAAAGAGAAGAAGAAAAACTTTATAAAACTGGGATGCTTAAATGTGCGTGGATGTAGTGCGGATGACAAGAAACAGATGATTGCTGATGTTATGAATGAAAAGAAGTTGGATGTCCTGGCTCTAAGCGAAACAAAGCTGAAGGGGGTAGGAGAGTTTCAGTGGGGGGAAATAAATGGGATTAAATCTGGAGTATCTGAGAGAGTTAGAGCAAAGGAAGGGGTAGCAGTAATGTTAAATGATCAGTTATGGAAGGAGAAAAGAGAATATGAATGTGTAAATTCAAGAATTATGTGGATTAAAGTAAAGGTTGGATGCGAGAAGTGGGTCATAATAAGCGTGTATGCACCTGGAGAAGAGAGGAATGCAGAGGAGAGAGAGAGATTTTGGGAGATGTTAAGTGAATGTATAGGAGCCTTTGAACCAAGTGAGAGAGTAATTGTGGTAGGGGACCTGAATGCTAAAGTAGGAGAAACTTTTAGAGAGGGTGTGGTAGGTAAGTTTGGGGTGCCAGGTGTAAATGATAATGGGAGCCCTTTGATTGAACTTTGTATAGAAAGGGGTTTAGTTATAGGTAATACATATTTTAAGAAAAAGAGGATAAATAAGTATACACGATATGATGTAGGGCGAAATGACAGTAGTTTGTTGGATTATGTATTGGTAGATAAAAGACTGTTGAGTAGACTTCAGGATGTACATGTTTATAGAGGGGCCACAGATATATCAGATCACTTTCTAGTTGTAGCTACACTGAGAGTAAAAGGTAGATGGGATACAAGGAGAATAGAAGCATCAGGGAAGAGAGAGGTGAAGGTTTATAAACTAAAAGAGGAGGCAGTTAGGGTAAGATATAAACAGCTATTGGAGGATAGATGGGCTAATGAGAGCATAGGCAATGGGGTCGAAGAGGTATGGGGTAGGTTTAAAAATGTAGTGTTAGAGTGTTCAGCAGAAGTTTGTGGTTACAGGAAAGTGGGTGCAGGAGGGAAGAGGAGCGATTGGTGGAATGATGATGTAAAGAGAGTAGTAAGGGAGAAAAAGTTAGCATATGAGAAGTTTTTACAAAGTAGAAGTGATGCAAGGAGGGAAGAGTATATGGAGAAAAAGAGAGAGGTTAAGAGAGTGGTGAAGCAATGTAAAAAGAGAGCAAATGAGAGAGTGGGTGAGATGTTATCAACAAATTTTGTTGAAAATAAGAAAAAGTTTTGGAGTGAGATTAACAAGTTAAGAAAGCCTAGAGAACAAATGGATTTGTCAGTTAAAAATAGGAGAGGAGAGTTATTAAATGGAGAGTTAGAGGTATTGGGAAGATGGAGGGAATATTTTGAGGAATTGTTAAATGTTGATGAAGATAGGGAAGCTGTGATTTCGTGTATAGGGCAAGGAGGAATAACATCTTGTAGGAGTGAGGAAGAGCCAGTTGTGAGTGTGGGGGAAGTTCGTGAGGCAGTAGGTAAAATGAAAGGGGGTAAGGCAGCCGGGATTGATGGGATAAAGATAGAAATGTTAAAAGCAGGTGGGGATATAGTTTTGGAGTGGTTGGTGCAATTATTTAATAAATGTATGGAAGAGGGTAAGGTACCTAGGGATTGGCAGAGAGCATGCATAGTTCCTTTGTATAAAGGCAAAGGGGATAAAAGAGAGTGCAAAAATTATAGGGGGATAAGTCTGTTGAGTGTACCTGGTAAAGTGTATGGTAGAGTTATAATTGAAAGAATTAAGAGTAAGACGGAGAATAGGATAGCAGATGAACAAGGAGGCTTTAGGAAAGGTAGGGGGTGTGTGGACCAGGTGTTTACAGTGAAACATATAAGTGAACAGTATTTAGATAAGGCTAAAGAGGTCTTTGTGGCATTTATGGATTTGGAAAAGGCGTATGACAGGGTGGATAGGGGGGCAATGTGGCAGATGTTGCAAGTGTATGGTGTAGGAGGTAGGTTACTGAAAGCAGTGAAGAGTTTTTACGAGGATAGTGAGGCTCAAGTTAGAGTATGTAGGAAAGAGGGAAATTTTTTCCCAGTAAAAGTAGGCCTTAGACAAGGATGTGTGATGTCACCGTGGTTGTTTAATATATTTATAGATGGGGTTGTAAGAGAAGTAAATGCGAGGGTCTTGGCAAGAGGCGTGGAGTTAAAAGATAAAGAATCACACACAAAGTGGGAGTTGTCACAGCTGCTCTTTGCTGATGACACTGTGCTCTTGGGAGATTCTGAAGAGAAGCTGCAGAGATTGGTGGATGAATTTGGTAGGGTGTGCAAAAGAAGAAAATTAAAGGTGAATACAGGAAAGAGTAAGGTTATGAGGATAACAAAAAGATTAGGTGATGAAAGATTGAATATCAGATTGGAGGGAGAGAGTATGGAGGAGGTGAACGTATTCAGATATTTGGGAGTGGACGTGTCAGCGGATGGGTCTATGAAAGATGAGGTGAATCATAGAATTGATGAGGGAAAAAGAGTGAGTGGTGCACTTAGGAGTCTGTGGAGACAAAGAACTTTGTCCTTGGAGGCAAAGAGGGGAATGTATGAGAGTATAGTTTTACCAACGCTCTTATATGGGTGTGAAGCGTGGGTGATGAATGTTGCAGCGAGGAGAAGGCTGGAGGCAGTGGAGATGTCATGTCTGAGGGCAATGTGTGGTGTGAATATAATGCAGAGAATTCGTAGTTTGGAAGTTAGGAGGAGGTGCGGGATTACCAAAACTGTTGTCCAGAGGGCTGAGGAAGGGTTGTTGAGGTGGTTCGGACATGTAGAGAGAATGGAGCGAAACAGAATGACTTCAAGAGTGTATCAGTCTGTAGTGGAAGGAAGGCGGGGTAGGGGTCGGCCTAGGAAGGGTTGGAGGGAGGGGGTAAAGGAGGTTTTGTGTGCGAGGGGCTTGGACTTCCAGCAGGCATGCGTGAGCGTGTTTGATAGGAGTGAATGGAGACAAATGGTTTTTAATACTTGACGTGCTGTTGGAGTGTGAGCAAAGTAACATTTATGAAGGGATTCAGGGAAACCGGCAGGCCGGACTTGAGTCCTGGAGATGGGAAGTACAGTGCCTGCACTCTGAAGGAGGGGTGTTAATGTTGCAGTTTAAAAACTGTAGTGTAAAGCACCCTTCTGGCAAGACAGTGATGGAGTGAATGATGGTGAAAGTTTTTCTTTTTCGGGCCACCCTGCCTTGGTGGGAATCGGCCAGTGTGATAATAAAAAAAAAAAAACAATAGAAGTAACATTAAAAAGCCAAAGTTATGTTTCCTTACACTCCATCACATTTGTTACCATCCCAAACAACAAAATGGAGCAGTAGTTAATGCAATCACAGCAAGGGTTAAAAAAAAAGGAAACCTTTACAGGCAAATATAAGCTGAAAACATCACCCAAAAACCTACGTGAATAATTATCACGTGTAACTCTGATTACATCCTCTTAATCTGACACTTATGTTAATGTCTCTTATGCAACAACTCACTCAGCTGTTCTCATACGTTATACTACAAAATTACTAGAGCATCTACTTTGTTAACAAAACGATATACATTTCACAAGACTGTATAAAGAACAAGTCCACTGTTGCAACCTGGCAAACTTGAGCAACATACAGAGCAGAGATGAAAGAGGTATGGAAGGTTATCTTATTGGTTCAGTGTTCTACTCTGGTTGAGTCAGTGCATTAAATACATCCCCAACTCTCACAGCGTCATAAAAAAAAAAAGAAAACTGGTTCACATATCTCAAACTATGTGAGGGACCTATGTTAGAAACTCCAAGGTGAGTCAATTGTTACACATTAAACAACTTGACAGTTCCTGGGGAATAGCCTATGTGTAAAAATGGTGCAGGTCGGCAGCAACAAGTCATTCATTTGTTAGTTGGATTAGTTACAAGCACAAACAATAAAGACATGACAATGCAAATATACCGAGTGTTTTAATGCACCTCTTCTATGACTACGGCACTACATGCTGACACTTTCCTTGGGCAGAGCATGGGGAAGATCGACTTATCCGTGGCAGGGGATAATTTGTTGGAAGTGATTTGGAACTGCCTGATTCTATCAAGTGACAGTTAGGCCACTCATTAGACAATACTGCCGTCACATTTAGGCTCGAGCGAGGCTTTTCTTTCCACTTATTGCCCTTCACTGTGCCGTCATCTCTTACTGAAGTCAAATTTGATAAGCTTCCTCGCACCTGAGAAGGGCTCCACTGGTGGCGCCGATGGAACAGGTTGTCCAAAGAAGGTGTGCGCTTAGTTAGACCTTGTCCCAAGATGTGCATAGTCTCCTCCACTGACACTTGGCTAGGCCGCCGCCGCTTTGATCCACCTAGATTTGAGCTATTACTTGGTGATGGCCTAAACCACTTTTAGTCTTTTTATTTTTTTTGCATTCAACAAATTATTACATCATTACATTATAAAAAATGGAATAAAATACAAACACAGCAAAAAAATAGACACAAATGCAATATAATGATCCTTTAATGACTACATGGGTTAAATGTAGTCAATAAAAAAATTACATTATAATGAAATTTGTGTCTATTTTACCATTATAAAAGAAACATTTTAATACTGTGCATCTTTTCAGATAAAAAAAAGTATTTATAATCATAACCAATAAAATCCTGCTTATCCAGGAACTAGGAACATAACCCAAATTAAATTTTCAAGCATATATCAATCCTAAGAGTCACACAGGAATACTCTGACTCTATTTCAAAATCAAATAATGTCTGTTACACTGATTCACCACTTGCAGCAAAGTTACTTTCTAATTTTAACATTGAACAATGTCATGATCTAGTTTAAACATTCAACATTGTCATAATCTAAGAAATGTGTCATCATCTGCTTTAAACATTAAACAATGTGTCATGATCGAATCTCAAGAATAAATAAAATCAGAGTCGGGTTTAAGAGTTGAAGTACTGCCAAGTGAATGAGTCTAGAGTATAACACAGTAAATAGGTTATCCTAGGTAATTTACACACATGTTACTATGTATGATAATTGTACTTATGTGCACCTGTACTTAAATCAACTTACTTACAGAATGACCCTAGTCCTGTACCTTCCTGTAAACTGGGAATTTACTTTATGATCTTCCCAAACCAGATATCCTGAAATTTTTACACTAAGATAGTATTTACATAAAAAAATACAAATATGCAAGCATTTATGAAGAAAATGATGAATATGTATTATACTGAAGGTTTGCTAAGCAAACAACTTACTATGTTACTATGTGTCAAAGAGGACCTTTATTAAGACAAGCACAGAAAATGCTGTACTGAATACTACAAGTCAATACTAACAGCAATTGCTTTCTAATGTTCCCATCTTTCACTGCATCTAAGAATGCTTCTAGGTTACTTAACCCTTGACTGTCACAACCCCAAATCCTGAGGTGTCTCCTGGTGTTGCACAATTTAAAAATTAAAAAAAAAAAAATCTTATGAAATGATACAGAATCTTTACCCGATTGTAATGACACCAAAGGAACGAAATTTGATGGAAAACTGACAGAATTATGCTTTCGCAAAGTTAGCGACCTCAGCGATAATTACGAATCGGCGATTTCGCCCAATTTGAGCCCTATTTTCGGGTAATACCATTGTTCCAGTCGACCAAACTCATTGCTATTTCTTTAGAGCTCCATTTTTTTCTATCGATTGAGTACAAAAAACTGCCCATTTACTGATTTCAACTACCCAATAAATTTCAGGGTCCGTCCCGTAGATCTACGGCTTCACGTTGAGTGTCCAAACCGTAGATCTACGCCAAAATTCTAGCGCCGTCAAATTTAGCGCAAAAGCGCTCATAGGCCTACATGTGAGAGAACGGGTCTGCGTGGTGGGTGTGCGCCATAAACAAAAAATCTAGGCGCCCGCATAGCATTGTGGGAACGCCGGCTCAGTTACCCTTGTTCACCATGCCTCGTCGCAAGTCAGCTCTCACTCCCCGGAAAATTGGGACTCTCCTCTTCCTATCTGATAGTTCTGACACTGATGGAAGTGGAAATGAAGACGAATTCTACGGCTTTGATCAGTTAGTGACCGAAAGGAATGACCAGGATATCGATAATAGTGCAGAAAACCCTGACGATCCTCAACCTTCTACCTCTGGTGTGGGCACTCGTGACTCACGGTCGGTTGTACCTCAACGCAAGAGAAAACTAATATTTTCGCGTGGCCAGGCCTCTGACTTCAGTAATGATGATGATAGTGACGTGGATTGTGATTTTATTGCGCTCGACGATCATTCGAGTAGTGATAGTGAGGAATCATATTCACCAGTGAAGCGTCGGTATGTTCGCCGCCGCATGCGCTCGGGTAGTGTACCCTATGCTGTGCCCAGGGGACGGAGTACATCCCGGAGTACATCCCATGGCCCTACACCAGTTTTAGGTAGTGATAGTGAGGATGATGTGGCTACACTTGGCATGGATAGACCACAGGCATCAGTGGATGGTGGTAGTGGTGATGGTAGTGGCACCGCCATGCGTGACTCACCAGCCCAGGCTGGGACCCACGCTGCTGACTCCTCAGTTCAAGGACAAAGCGGAGCGTCAGCCACCAGCCCACCACAACCACAACCACCCGCACAACCAGCCTATGATGTCCAGTATCCACCAGCAAACCGTATCTGGGATTGGCAGCAAAATCCCAATTTTGTTCCCAAGCCCCACCACTTTGATGACTCTCAAAGTGGAATTCTACCTACTTGTCCCCTTGGAACCACGGCCAATGAACTGGAATTCTTTGAATTATTCTTTGACCAGCCATTGATGGAAACTATTGTCAGGGAAAGTAATAAGTATTTTGAGTACACCATGGCAAATACGATCATATCACCACAGTCAAGACTACACAGGTGGAAAGAGACGACTGTTGCAGAAATGTATTTGCTTTTTGCAACAATAATGCTTATGCCTCATGTCTATAAGCATAATATAAAAGCATACTGGTCCACAGATCGGCTAATTTCTACCCCGGTCTTCAGTGAAATCTTCAGGTTGAAATCATCCCAGTGAACAGGTTTATCTTTTTATTTATTTATTTATTATATTTATTTATTATAAATTTGTGCACACATACAGAGGTACAAAAAAAAATACAGATAAGAGCAGTATGCCAAAGCCACTTATACTATGCATAGCATTACGGGCTGGCTTAAAATTAACTTAAGATTAACTAAGCAATGATGAAATCAGTGATAAAACATTAATGTAAACAGATTACTATAAAGCACAAGTGAGTATTACAAAGACAGGTCATATGGTTGCATGCAGGTCGTATGAAGTATTCTGTTAGGTAGTGTATTTAAAAAATAATAAAGTTAGATTCGGTTTTAGGTTTAACATTTATGTGATATAATTGTGAGAAACATTTAAGATATACAATTTATAAGGTTCAGTTATTCAGTATTTATTTGGTTTTGGGTGAGTAAGTGATCTTTGAGAAGAGACTTGAATTTATAAACAGGTAGTGTTTCTTTTATATTTACAGGTAATGAATTCCAGATTTTAGGGCCTTTTATGTGCATTGAGTTTTTGCATAGTGTGAGATGGACACGAGGAACATCAAAGAGTGATCTGTGCCTTGTGTTATGGTCATGTGTTCTGTTGAGGTTGGCAAGGAGATGTTTGAGGGGAGGGTTAATATCAGAGTTAAGTGTTCTATGTATGTAATAGGTGCAGTAATAAGTATGGATGTTTTGTATGGTGAGTAGGTTTAGTGTATTGAATATTGGTGGAGTGTGCTGCCTGTAGTGAGAATTTGTTATCATTCTAACTGCAGCCTTTTGTTGGGTAATTAGTGGTCTGAGATGGTTAATTGTTGTTGAGCCCCATGCACAAATTCCATAGGTGAGATAGGGGTAAATAAGAGAGTGATATAGGGCCAGGAGGGCTGACTGTGGAACATAGTACCGTATCTTCGATAGTATGCCTACAGTCTTGGAAATTTTCTTAGAAATTTGTTGTATATGTGTATGAAATTTGAGTCTATTATCAAGGTGGATTCCTAAGAATTTTCCCTCTGTTAGCTTTGTGATAGGTGATCCGTTTATCATTATGTTAAGAGGGACATCTGTAGCTCTGTTACCAAACTGAATGAAGTAGGTTTTGTCAATGTTTAGTGTAAGTTTGTTAGTCCTCATCCAGGTAGATATTTTCTGTAATTCGGTATTTACAGTATTGGCTAGCGTGACTGGGCTCGGGTGAGAGAAGACGTATGTAGTGTCATCTGCAAATAGTGTGGGTTTGAGTAATTGCGAAGCATTTGGAAGGTCATTTATGTATAGGAGAAAGAGAAGAGGGCCAAGGACACTTCCCTGTGGGACACCAACTGTAATTGGTTGCGCAGAAGAGTTTGCCCCATTTGCGTACACATATTGGCTTCTGTTGCTGAGGTATGACTTGAGGTAGTTGAGGGAGTGCCCTCTTATACCATAGTGTGACAATTTTACGTGGAGCAAGTCATGGTCAACTGTATCAAAAGCTTTACGTAAGTCAATGAAGATCCCCAGTGGGACTTCTTTTTTCTCTATTGCAGTGTATATATGTTCTAGCATGTGTATAATAGCATCATTAGTATTTTTATTAGGCCTGAATCCAAATTGGCAGGGGTTGAGTATGTTTTGGGAGATAAGGTAGGAGTAGATTCGTTTATGAATTAATTTTTCGAAGATTTTTGAGAGAGGGTGTAAGTTGGATATTGGCCTATAGTTATTCAACTCTGTTTGGTCTCCTCCTTTGTGGATCGGGGTGACCCTTGCTATTTTGAGTACTGTAGGGAAGGTGGAGGATTCAATGGATTTGTTAAAGAGTGTTGCAATGATTGGTGATAGCACTTGTGACACTTTTTTGTATATAAAGGGTGGTAAGGTACTTAAATCTCCTGCCTTGTTTTTTAGTGCATTGATAATAAGGGAGACTTCGTATGGGTTAGTCGGAGCTAGGAACAGTGTGTTCGGGTAGTTGCCGGTGAGGTAGTCATTTGGTGGGGTATCTGAGCTTGGGATTTTATTGGCAAGGTTTTGTCCTATAGTGGAGAAGAAATCATTGAGTCTGTTTGCTGTTTCTGTTGGTGGGAGTTGGGGTTCATCTGATTTTGCTAATTTTATTTCGCTATTTCGTGATATCTTTTTTGTTCCCAGAATTTCTGATAGGGTTTTCCAGGTCTTTTTTATATCACCTCGTAAGTTGGATAATCTGTTCTCATAATACAATTTTTTTGCCCTTCTTATCAGGCTGGTTAGGATTGACGAGTAACGTTTTGTTTGGTCTCTGGTTATGTGACCCATTCTGTACTGTTTTTCATATTGGTGTTTTGTATTTATGGATTTGAGAATGCTGGGTGTTAGCCAGGGACTGTTCAGTCTCTTTGCTGTCATCTGTTTAGTTTTTTTAGGGCAGTGCTTGTTATAGAGGTATTGGGTCTTTTTTAGAAAATTATTAATACATTCGTCAATATCTGTATAGATTTCTAGCTCAGTGTGCCAATCAATGTTTGCTACTGCTGTTGTGAAGTTATTAATGGCTGCCTCATTGTGAAGTCTGAAGGTGACTTTAGTAGTGTCTTGGGGTAGTTTACCAAGAGTTGTTATGAGGAAAGTAGGGTAGTGGTCTGTGGTATTATCTGTAATTATGCCTGATTTTAAAGGGGATATGGTGTTGGTCCAGATGTGGTCAAGTAGGGAAACACTAGTCTCTGTAACTCTTGTAGGTTTTGTTACTGTTGGTAGTAACATACAGTTACTCATTGTGTTTGTGAATTCAGTAACGTGTGGGTCCTGGTCTTGCAGGAGATTTATATTGAAGTCACCTGGAACCACGGCCAATGAACTGGAATTCTTTGAATTATTCTTTGACCAGCCATTGATGGAAACTATTGTCAGGGAAAGTAATAAGTATTTTGAGTACACCATAACAAATACGATCATATCACCACAGTCAAGACTACACAGGTGGAAAGAGATGACTGTTGCAGAAATATGTTGCACTTCTCTGACAAAACCACAGATCGCCTGACAGAAGTGACAGACAAAACCAGTATACAAGATTAGAAATGTTTTCATGTATCTCAAACAAAAGTTCAGCATATACTTTTATCCATTCAAGAATCTCGTAATTGACGAGTCTTTGATTTTGTTCAAAGGTAGACTGTCATTCAAGCAGTATATACCGAGCAAGAGGAAACGCTTTGGTATAAAACTGTTTGTACTCTGTGATTGTGACAGTGGCCTGGTGTTGGATATTGTTGTATACACGGGAAGTAAAACATTGAAAGATACCAAGATGTTATTGGGTATCTCAGGTGACGTAGTGAGAAACATGATGGCACCTTATCTTGGTAAGGGGCATACATTATATACCGATAACTGGTACACAAGCCCATTACTCAGTGATTTCATGCGAGTGAACAAGACAGATGTGTGTGGCACAGTGCGTTCTAATCGTAAACATATGCCCAGGCTCAACGCAGGTGCTCGTGGTGATGACGTGCAGGTGTTTACTGCCAATGACATCATGGCATTACGGTGGCATGACAAACGAGATGTCACATTGTTGACAACCATTCACCGTAATGAAATGCAAGACAGTGGCAAAGTTGATCGAGTGACTAATGAACATATTCGAAAACCAGTGACAGTGATTGATTATACACAAAACATGCGCTTGGTTGACAAATGTGACATGCAGATTGGTTTTGTTGACTGTGTTCGTAAGAGTTACAAGTGGTACATGAAACTTTTCTTCCATCTCATGGACATTTCAATGCTCAATGCATATAATATGTACCAAATAAAGACTGGCAACAGACCACCATATGGTGAATTTTGTTTGTCTGTTGTCAGACAACTCATAATGAAGTACCAGGTAACAACACCTGCTATACAACAAGGTCCTCGAATTACTCAGGATATACCCAAGCGTTTGAGGAGGGAAGGTGATCATTTCATAATACAGCTTCCTTCAACTCAGAAGAAATTTGCTCAGAAGAGATGCATCGTCTGTGCACAAACAAAACGACAGCAACAAAGACGCAAAGACACTCGGTTTATGTGTGAGGAATGTAAGGTGCCTCTGTGCATGGTGCCTTGTTTCAAGGAGTTCCACAAGCTCCAGCAGTTCTAAAACCATGTCCAGTGATTGTAAATATGTAAATATATGATAGAACATTAGTATTATACAAGATTTGTGCATGTTTATTGTAATAAACAACAGTGGTAAACAATAATATGATAATAACTTTAGTGCGGTTATTGTGTTCAATACAGTGAGTTTATATATATACATTATATACAGTATTGGTCTCTCAGGCCCCAAATGTTAGTAGGAATAGAAAAAAATTGGAAAAGAAAAGAAAAAAATGTAAAAACCGCAAAATAATGTAATGCGCGTATGTGGAATTCGTCGATGTTGCCGCCACCACATCATTTTTGACAAACTTCTTGGCACTGTATCTCGGTAAGTACTGATCAGAATTTTTTTTTGTCTTATTACCTTCACAAAAATATGCTCTTTAACCCTTTCAGGGTCCGTCCCGTAGATCTACGGCTTTACGTTCAGGGTCCAAACCGTAGATCTACGCCATGAGCTCAGCTCACTCTGATAAACTGTGAGTGGTACATTTGGGCCTAGATATGAGAGAATACATCTATGTGGTATGTGTGCACCACATAAAACAGATCCTGCAGCACACTGTGTATAATGAGAGAAAAAAAATGAAATCATGATTTTTCGATTAAAACAGCAACTTTGCAGTGTTTTTTCGTATGTTTTTTATAGTTGTATTTGCGATTTCTTGGTCTCATTTGATAGAATGGAAGACATATTACAGAAATAGAGATGATTTTGATTGGTTTTAGCACTGGAAATGGCTTGAAACTGAGCTCAAAGTAGCAGAAATGTTAAATTTTTGCCGATATTCAAGAGTAAACAAACGACCTCATACGTCTAATACACGTCAGCTGGTGGGTCTAATATACATTCACAAATATGGTGATGATATTTATACAATTATTACAGTATTGCATAACAGTAAATCTTCTATTTTTTGGTGTGAATAAAAATTCATTATGTGAATAAAAAATCAAAATGGAATTTATTTGTAAAGCCTCAAAACATAACTAATGAACAGAGGAAATGTTAGTTTAGTGCCAGGAATGCCTACATTGTTCATTCTGGACCCTATTTTGAAATTGGAATATTTTGAACTTTGTGTTAAATTGGCCAAATTAACAATTTCCGATCACTTTATTTTGTAGTTGAAACAGTTGACTTGGCGATTTCTTGTGCTCAATCGATAGAATAGAAGTAATACTAGTGAAATAGCTAAGAATTTGGTTGATTGGAATAATGTAATTGGCCTAAAATGGGAGTCAAAGTCGGCAAAATCGCCGATTCGTAAATATCGCTGACACATCAAAATTCGCGAGAGCATAATTTCGTCAATTTTCCACCAAATTTCGTACTTTTTGTTTTATTACCTTCACAAAAAGATTCTCTACGATTTCATAAGAAAAAATAACAAATTTTTTTTTTGAAAATTCTTGGACACTGGTGCGTGACTCCAGATTTGGGCCTTGGACCCTGAAAGGGTTAATTCTGTAAGAAAAAATATTTTTTTTTTTTTTTCAAAATTTCTTGGACACTGGAGCACCACTTCAGTTTTTGACCTTTGGACCCTGAAGGGGTTAAAAAAAAACGGTCAGTTTTTTTTTCTCATTATGCACTGCATGCTGCAGGTTTTTTTTATATGGTGCACACTGACCACACAAACCCATTCTCTCACATGTGGGTCTACCAGCTTTCTCCTGCTTGGTTTGAAGTTGCTAGAATTTAGGAGTATATACAGTGGACCCTCAACCAATGATATTAATCCGTTCCTGAGAGCTCATCGTTAGTCGAAATTATCATCAGTCGAGTTAATTTTCCCCATAAGAAATAATGGAAATCAAATTAATCCGTTCCTGACTCCCCAAAGTATTGAAACAAAATAATTTTACCACATGAAATATTAATTTTAATACACACAAACTAAAGACGACATGTACAATTACATGACACTTACCTTTGTTGAAGATCTGGTGATGATTGATGGGATGGGAGGAGGGGAGAGAGTGGATGGAGTTAGTGTTTAGAAGGAGAATCCCCTTCCACTGGGACTTGAGGTGTCAAGTCCTTTTCCGGGGTTACTTCCCTTCTTCTTTTAATGCCATTAGGACCAGCTTGAGCGTCACTGGACCTCTGTCGCACAACAGATATGTCTATAGAGCTCAGTACCTCCTGTTCCTTTAAGACTTTCCTAAACTGGGCCATAACATTGTCAGTGTACAGGTTGCCAACATGGCTTGCAGTAGCTGTGTCAGGGTGATTTTCATCAAAAAAGGTTTGCACTTTAAGCCACATTGCACACATTTCCTTAATCTTTGAAGTAGGCAACTTCCTCAATTTCTCTATCCCCTCCTCCGGACCAGTTTTCTCAGGTCTGGCCTCTTGCTGTTGAAGATGATCTTGCAGCTCATCAGTGGTTAGTTCATCATTGTTGTCCTCCACCAACTCTTCCACACCCTCCCCACTAACATCCAACCCCTTAGCAATGATCTCTTTCTTCATATCCTTAGTAATTCTCACCCTTTTTGCTGTAGGGTTGGCACTAGAAGCTTTCTTGGGGCCCATGGTGACTTATTTTGCAGGTGCAATCACTAAAAATGCTGTGATAATATGAAATGTTCCGATTGTATGTTTGGATGGGACCGCGGTGGCTGGCTGGCTTGTAAACACTGGCCAAAAGTGGACGCGTCTCGAACGGAACGAATCGCGTTGGTCGAGTTTGTTAGCGCTAGTCGAAGCAAAATTTTTGCATTAAAATGTATCGCTAGTCGGATTTAACATTAGACGATGCCATCGTTGGTCGAGGGTCCACTGTATACGTCAAAAACGATGGCTCATAAGACGTATATATATGACCAAAACAGTCAAAGAGTTAAAAAAAAAAAAAGCCTGTTATGTCCTTCGATATACCTTTGATGAGTTCCAAGAGCTTTTCTACTCCCAGAGCCTGGCCACGGCCCAAGTTCGTCTGGTGCTTGCCTGGTCAACCAGGCTGTTGCTGCTGGTGGCACACTGCCCCACATATCCATCACAGCCTGGTTGATCTGGCACTGCCAGTCACCTTAACCATTATCATAGAAATGAACTCTCAGCACGTGGATTGGCCCAGTGCAAGCATGGCTAACCAAGAGTAAGACAAGAACAGAAGATAATACCACAGACATCATCACCCAGGATCAAGGGAGTTTTCAGCTAGTGGGAGCCAAGGCCCCCATGCTCTTCAGCACTTGGAGACCATATATATAAACAGTCAATTTGTTATTGCCTTATTAGTGTTAAGATCGGCTTAAGTTTGCCTGAAATGCTCTGTATACTAAGGAGCTTTCTACTTGCACACCTAAATGTCACCCATCTCTGTACAAACATTGTATCATACTGAAATAAAACATCTGAATCTAAGGCAATGAAATTTGCACCTCATGCCTCTTTGTCACCTCCTCTCCCAGCTCTATACAGTATATATCTACACTCACCACGTACACTAGTCACAGTATTCCATTCTGCCAAGTAGCAACTACAATATTTTATTAAATTATTACTATTATTATTACTACATTCATGGAGAGCAGTAAACCCATAGGGGTCATACAGCACCTAGTGGAATGGAAGACATTCAGACATGATTAAAGGAACTGGAGCACTGATCCAATTCTTAATATCAAGAACCCCTAACCAGCATCAAGGAAACCCCCATGAGGGGATATTTTTTTTAAAAGTGATTTTATAAGTACATAAGAGATTTTATAGGTGTATACATTAATATATCAGCAACACTTATATTGGGTATAGGGTAAAGTTTGAGCCAATAGTGAGCAAAAACTTCCATTTGCTCAGCTGACATGATTTTTCAGGGTTTGTGATTTACCTGTGACTGGTTTCGGGGGATTTCTACCCTTGCTGCCCAGTGTGGGACCAAGCTTCTCTGCTGATTACCTGTTTCTGGTACACATAACCCTCATAGTCTGGTTGATCTAGCACTTTGCAGAGGTAGTGGCCCAGTTTCCTCACTTGCGTCAGCACTGTTTCTGATATTGTATCTGCTATTCAATGAATGCTGACACAGTGTTCTCTTACTGTGCTCATGGAGACCTCTGACAGTGTTCTCTTACTGTGCTCATGCAGACCTCTGACAGTGTTCTCTTACTGTGCTCATGGAGACCTCTGACACAGTGTTCTCTTACTGTGCTCATGCAGACCTCTGACACAGTGTTCTCTTACTGTGCTCATGCAGACCTCTGACACAGTGTTCTCTTACTGTGCTCATGCAGACCTCTGACACAGTGTTCTCTTACTGTGCTCATGGAGACCTCTGACACAGTGTTCTCTTACTTTGCTCATGCAGACCTCTGACACAGTGTTCTCTTACTGTGCTCATGGAGACCTCTGACACAGTGTTCTCTTACTGTGCTCATGGAGACCTCTGACACAGTGTTCTCTTACTGTGCTCATGGAGACCTCTAACACAGTGTTCTCTTACTGTGCTCATGGAGACCTCTGACACAGTGTTCTCTTACTGTGCTCATGGAGACCTCTGACACAGTGTTCTCTTACTGTGCTCATGGAGACCTCTGACACAGTGTTCTCTTACTGTGCTCATGGAGACCTCTGCTCTTCCTCTGCTCTTCAGCAAGTCTGTTTAGTTGTGACAAAGATAGGTAGGATAATTGATTCAAACGTAGATGTTATGGAACTTCAGGAGGATTTAAACAAACTCTATTCTTGGTCAGAAAAGTGGCAGATGCAGTTCAATGTAGATAAATGCAAGGTTCTGAAGCTTGGGAGTGCCCATAACCCTAGTACTTATAAGTTAAATGATGTAGAACTTAGCCATACAGATTGCAAAAAGGACTTGGGGGTTATGGTGAGCAGCAACCTTAGACCAAGACAGCAATGCCTAAGCGTACGTAATAAGGCAAATAGATTACTGGGATTTATATCAAGAAGTGTAAGCAACAAAAGTCCAGAGGTCATACTGCAGCTTTATACATCATTAATAAGGCCTCACCTAGATTATGCAGCTCAGTTCTGGTCTCCGTATTACAGAATGGACATAAATTCGTTAGAAAACATTCAGCGTAGGATGACTAAATTAATACATAGTATTAGAAATCTTCCTTATGAAGAAAGATTGAAGACTCTTAAGTTACATTCACTTGTTAGACGAAGAATGAGGGGAGACCTGATCGAAGTGTATAAGTGGAAGATAGGTATTAATAACGGGAATATTAATAAGGTCTTGAGGATCTCTCTCCAAGAGAGAACCCGCAGTAATGGATTTAAATTAGATAAGTTTAGATTTAGAAAGGACATAGGAAAGTATTGGTTTGGAAATAGGGTAGTTGATGAGTGGAACAGTCTACCTAGTTGGGTTATTTCAACTTTGGGTAGTTTCAAATTTAGGTTGGATAAGTACATGAGTGGGAGGGGTTGGATTTGAATGGGACTTGAACATCGGAGCTTGTTTCTTGGGTGGCATTGAAAATTGGGTTGGGCAAATGTTTTGTTAGTGGGATGAATTGTAAAGGACCTGCCTAGTATGGGCCAGCAGGCCTCCTGCAGTGTTCCTCCTTTCTTATGTTCTTATGTTTTTCAAACAAGTCAGAAAAGGAATGAATAAACACTGCCAGAGGTGGAGGAAAAGACATTAAACAGTGTAAACTTTTATTGTAACCTTGTCACAACAAAAGACATTAAACAGTGTAAACTTTTATTGTAACCTTGTCACAACAAAAGCTTTCATTGCTTTATGTCTTGTCCAACAGTTGTTGGTCACTGCATCTTCTTTCTAACTCAGTGGTTCCCAAATTTTTTCAGGCTGCTGCACCACCATTGGCTCCTAGACCACATCCCTAGTGCCCCACCCCCTCACACACACACATATGAACATACCTCTTTCTTGATATTAGCTTTACTGCAAATTCAAAACAACTACTAATCTAACGCTATATACAAGTGTATTTCATAAATAAAAATTAACATAGTATACCAATATATTGGCAGTTTAGAGGGACATCTAAACTGTTGTATCTGAGTGCCTTACCTCTGATATACCTCTGAAGAGTTTCGAGAGTTTATCTACTCTCCGAGCCCGGCCATGGGCCAGACTTGTCTGGTGCTTGCCTGGTCAACCAGGCTGTTGCTGCTGGAGGCCCGCTGCCCCACATATCCATCACAGCCTGGTTGATCTGGCACCTGGTGAAGATACTTGTCCAGTTTCCTCTTGAATGTTCTACACTTGTTCCAGTCACGTTTCTGATATCTTCTGGTGAGATGTTGAATAGTCTGGGACCCCGGATGTTGATAAAGTGTTCCCTTATTGTCCCCATCACACCCCTGCTCCTCATTGGGTTTATTTTACACTTCCTCCCATATCTCTCACTCCAGTATGTTGTTATGGCAGTGTGCAGATATGGGACAAGGCCCTCGAGTATTTTCCAGGTACACTAGACCGTCATTTAGCACAAGTTTATTTGGCACGATCTGAGTATAGCACAACTGAAGAATTGCGACACATTTTTATGTAACACATCGTATGATCAATTTAACCCTTTCAGGGTCCAAGGCCAAAATCTGAAGTGGTGCTCCAGTGTCCAAGAAATTTTGAAAAAGAAAAAAAAAATAATTTTCTTACATAATTAAAGAGTATATTTTTGTGAAGGTAATAAGACAAAAAAAATATTTCTGATCAGTACTTACCGAGATACAGTGCCAAGAAGTTTACCCAAAATGAACGGGTGGCGGCAACATCGACGACTTCCACATACGCGCATTACTTTATTTAATGATTTTTGTAGCTTTTTATTTTTTCTAATTTTTTCTATTCCTACTAACATTTGGGGCCTGAGAGACCAATACTGTATATAATGTATATATATAAACTCACTGTATTGAACACAATAACCGCACTAAAGTTATCATATTGTTGTTTACCACTGTTGTTTATTACAATAAACATGAACAAATATTGTATAATAACTAATGTTCTATCATATATTTACATATTTA
Organism: Cherax quadricarinatus; assembly: GCF_038502225.1. Lineage (NCBI taxonomy): Eukaryota > Metazoa > Arthropoda > Malacostraca > Decapoda > Parastacidae > Cherax > Cherax quadricarinatus. Next base: position 18,106,312 of record NC_091353.1, read on the forward strand.
CAATCACTGGACATGGTTTTAGAACTGCTGGAGCTTGTGGAACTCCTTGAAACAAGGCACCATGCACAGAGGCACCTTACATTCCTCACACATAAACCGAGTGTCTTTGCGTCTTTGTTGCTGTCGTTTTGTTTGTGCACAGACAATGCATCTCTTCTGAGCAAATTTCTTCTGAGCTGAAGGAAGCTGTATTATGAAATAATCACTTTCCCTCCTCAAACACTTGGGTATATTCTGAGGAATTTGAGAACCTTGTTGTATAGCAGGTGTTGTTACCTGGTACTTCATTATGAGTTGTCTGACAACAGACAAACAAAATTCACCATACAGTGGTCTGTTGCCAGTCTTTATCTGGTACATATATGCATTGAGCATTGAAATGTCCATGAGATGAAAGTAAAGTTTCATGTACCACTTGTAACTCTTACGAACACAATCAACAAAGCCAATCTGCATGTCACACTTGTCAACCAAGTGCATGTTTTGTGTATAATCAGTCACTGTCACTGGTTTTTGAATATGTTCATTAGTCACTCGATCAACTTTGCCACTGTCTTGCATTTCGTTACGATGAATGGCTGTCAACAATGTGACATCTCATTTGTCATGCCACCGTAATGCCATGATGTCATTGGCAGTAAACACCTGCACGTCATCACCACGAGCACCTGCGTTGAACCTGGGCATATGTTTACGATTAGAACACACTGTGCCACACACATCTGTCTTGTTCACTCGCACGAAATCACTGAGTAAAGAGCTTGTGTACCAGTTATCGGTATATAATGTATGCCCCTTACCAAGAGAAGGTGCCATCATGCTTCTCACTATGTCACCTGAGATACCCAATAACATCTTGGTATCTTTCAATGTCTTACATCCAGTGTATACAACAATATCCAATACCAGGCCACTGTCACAGTCACAGAGTACAAACAGTTTTATACCAAAGCATTTCCACTTGCTCAGTAAATACTGCTTGAATGACAGTCTACCTTTGAACAAAATCAAAGACTCGTCAATTACAAGATTCTTGAATGGATAAAAGTACATGTTGAACTTTTGTTTGAGATACATAAAAACATTTCTGATCTTGTATAACCTGTCACTTCTGTCAGGCCTGGTTTTGTCAGAGAAGTGCAACATACATAACAGTAAGATAAACCTGTTCACTGAGATGATTTCACTGAAGACCGGGGTAGAAATTAGCCGATCTGTGGACTAGTATGCTTTTATATTATGCTTATAGACATGAGGCATAAGCATTATTGTTGCAAAAAGCAAATACATTTCTGCAACAGCTGTCTCTTTCCACCCGTGTAGTCTTGACTGTGGTGATATGATCGTATTTGCCATGGTGTACTCAAAATACTTGTTACTTTCCCTGACAATAGTTTCCATCAATGGCAAGTCAAAGAATATTTCAAAAAATTCCAGTTCATTGGCCGTGGTTCCAAGGGGACAAGTAGGTAGAATTCCACTTTGAGAGTCATCAAAGTGGTGGGGCTTGGGAACAAAATTGTGATTTTGCTGCCAATCCCAGATACGGTTTGCTGGTGGATACTGGACATCATAGGCTGGTTGTGCGGGTAGTTGTGGTTGTGGTGAGTTGGTGGCTGATGCTCCGCTTTGTCCTTGAACTGAGGAGTCAGCAGCATGGGTCCCAGTCTGGGCTGGTGAGTCACGCATGGCCGTGGCACTACCATCACCACTAACACCATCTACTGATGCCTGTGGTTTATCCATGCCAAGTGTAGCCACATTATCCTCATTTTCACTGTATGTTCTTGGTGTAGGGCCACGGGATGTACTCTGGGATGTACTCCGGGATGTACTCCGTCCCTTGGGCACTGCATAAGGTACACTACCCGAGCGCATGCGGCAGCGTACATACCGACGCTTCACTGGTGAATACGATTCCTCACTATCACTACTCGAATGATCATCAAGAGCAATAAAATCACAATCCATGTCACTATCATCATTAGTGAAGTCAGAGGCCTGGCCATGCAAAAATAATAGTTTTTCTCTTGCGATGAGGTACAACTGAAATTGACTGAGGAGTGCCCACACCAGAGGTAGAAGGTTGAGGATCATCAGGGTTTTCTGCACTATTATTGATATCTTGGTCATTCCTTTCGGTCACTAACTGATCAAAGCCAAAGAATTCGTCTTCATTTCCACTTCCATCAGTGTCAGAACTATCAGATAGGAAGAGGAGAGTCCCAATTTTCCTTGGAGTGAGAGCTGCCTTGCAACGAGGCATGGTGAACAAAGGTAACCGAGCCAGCATTCCCACAATGCTATGCGGGCGCCTAGAATTTTTGTTTATGGCGCACACCCACCACGCAGACCCATTCTCTCACATGTAGGCCTATGAGCATTTTTGCGCTAAATTTGACGCCGCTAGAATTTTGGCATAGATCTATGGTTTGGACACTGAACGTGAAGTCGTCGATCTACAGGACGGACCCTGAAAGGGTTAACACGATTCACAGGAGGGGAAAAAATTTTGAACGTGCGGTCGCCCGCAGTGGGTTATACCATTAAGTCAATGGGGGAGGCCTACTGCCATCCCCCAGCCACCCACACCCACCCCCTCCGCGCTCCAAGCCTCCAGTTCAGTTCATACGCGTGCAGGAAGAAGATGCTCGGGAACCTAGCTGTGTTTATTTACATATATATTTTCTTATTTTCAC
>NC_091353.1:18114010-18263245 GCF_038502225.1 Cherax quadricarinatus
TACATAACACAACTGCCTGCTAATACTGTGAAGAAAACTGCTCAGACGAGGTGTTTTGTCTTTGTACATAAAAAAACTTCAACAAAAATGCACACACACTGATTTTATGTGAGGAGTGTAAAACACCACTGTGTATGACACCATGTTTTATGTGTGAGAGTGTAAAACACCACTGTGTATGACACCATGTTTTATGTGTGAGAGTGTAAAACACCACTGTGTATGACACCATGTTTTATGTGTGAGAGTGTAAAACACCACTGTGTATGACACCATGTTTTATGTGTGAGAGTGTAAAACACCACTGTGTATGACACCATGTTTTATGTGTGAGAGTGTAAAACACCATTGTGTATGACACCATGTTTTATGTGTGAGAGTGTAAAACACCACTGTGTATGACACCATGTTTTGTGTGTGTGAGTGTAAAACACCACTGTGTATGACACCATGTTTTATGTGTGAGAGTGTAAAACACCACTGTGTATGACACCATGTTTTATGTGTGAGAGTGTAAAACACCACTGTGTATGACACCATGTTTTATGTGTGAGAGTGTAAAACACCACTGTGTATGACACCATGTTTTATGTGTGAGAGTGTAAAACACCATTGTGTATGACACCATGTTTTATGTGTGAGAGTGTAAAACACCACTGTGTATGACACCATGTTTTATGTGTGTGAGTGTAAAACACCACTGTGTATGACACCATGTTTTATGTGTGAGAGTGTAAAACACCACTTGTCAGATAGAAGGGCTTAGAAAAATCTGGAAATTTCAAAATTGGAGCAGATGTTAGCTTTTCTTTTAGAGTTTGGAATGCTCTTTCTTGACGGAAGGTCCAAACAAAAGGAGCATCTTTCTTAAGCAACTCAGTTAGAGGAGCAGCTATGGAAGAAAAATTGGCAATGAAGGATCTATAAAAACCTGCTAAGCCCACAAAGGATCTTACGGCATCAGCAGTTTTGGGAGTTGGAAAATTTAGTACTGCAGTTACTTTACTTTGGTCAGTCGTAACCCCTCTAGGAGTGACTACGTGACCAAGAAACTTAATTTCTGATCTGAAAAATTGACTTTTAGACAGTTTGATCTTTAAATTGGCTTCTTCAAGCTTACCAAGTACTACATCAAGTCTTTTCAAGTGTGTATCCACGTCTTTAGACATGACGATTACGTCATCTAAGTACACCATAAGTGCATTACCTATGAGACCTCTAAAGATATTAGTCATGAGCCTTGAGAACGTGATAGGGGAAGATCGTAATCCAAACGCCATACGGAGGAAGTGATAATGACCTGTAGGAGTGGAGAATGCAGTTAGCTCTTGGCTGTCCTCGTGAAGAGGGACTTGCCAAAACCCTTGTAACAAATCCAGGGTTGAAAAGACTTTGTTAGCTCCGATATTACGTAAAAGATCACCCAGTACAGGGAGTGGAAAGCGATCTGGAATGGTTTTCGCGTTTAACTTCCTAAAGTCAATCACTGGGCGCCAAGTACCATCCTTCTTAGGTACTAGTATCAAGGGTGCATTCCAAGGTGAATTGCTAGGTGCAATAACTCCATCATCAAGCATTTGATTGATTAGTTCTTCTGCGACAGCAACTTGTGAATGAGGCATTCTGTACGCAGGTATGTAGATAGGTCTAGTACCAGGTTCAAGTGGAATACGAAGGGACAATAAGTTCGTTATACCCATCTTCTCACCTGGTAAAGCAATGGCTTTACGACGTTTGTTCAACAGAATACAAACTAGAGATGGCAGGTGTACGGCTTGGGCTGATTCTATACAATGTCAAAGTACACAACAATTAAACATTATAACATACATAAGTAGAACATTGGAATGGAAGCTTAAAAAAAAATTCTTGAATACTGATAAGTTGATACTGTAATTATTCATCTATACAGGTTATTTACATTTAACCCCAACTCTGCTAGGGTGAGATTGACATATGCAGAATGGGTGTCATCTCTGGGAGGATCAAACTCTGTAGCATTGGCTAACTCATGCTGTATTTGAGGCAAATCTGAATTGGAAGTTACAAATGATACTTGAGGATTTCTCAATACCTGTCGTGTACGTAGGGAATAACGACATTCAGGTTGATCGTCTGACTGAGTATCAGAGGAAGAGAGTACAGGATCAGGAGGATTGTCAGAGTCTGTCACATTAGTCTGGGTTGGAACATCATTATCATCACATACTAACTTCATATGATCTAAATGCGATTCTTTATACTGACCAGTACTAATCTCTCTAACCTTATACTTATTACCAGTGATATGTTCAACTACTCGATAAGGACCAACAAACTTTTGATCAAGCTTTGGCATTGCAGACGTTTTGTTAAAGTTAATCAGCATAACTCTCGAACCTACTTTGATTTTGGATGGCTTTGCTCGAGTGTTTGCGACTCTTGTAAATTCTGCTGTTGATTTATGAAGTGTTTCACGGATTCTTCTAAAAACACTTTGAGCTAAGCTGGTACGAGTTGCTATGAAATCATCAGGGTTGTAATTTGGTTTCGGATTAGAATATAACAACTCATAAGGCAAACGTTTATCTACACCATACAATGCATAATGTGGAGTGTCACCTATAGAAACATTGTAAGCAGAATTTATAGCACACTGCACATCAGGTATAACTTCATCCCAAGTTTCACTGTTGGGATTGATAGTGGCTCTCAAGACATCAAGTACTTTCTTATTGGTTCGTTCCGCTAACCCATTGCTGGCAGGATGATGAGGAACAATGGTGGATTTAGAGATCTTGTACAAGGTACACAAATTTTCAAGAATCTCATTACAGAATTCACCTCCATTATCTGTTACTAGGGACTTAGGGGTGGTATGCCTGCAGATAATGCGTTCTTTAAACGCTTTAGCTACTGTCTCGGCAGTCTTATCTGCAATAGGAACTAACTCACAATATCTGGTGAAATGGTCTACCATAACACACAGATGTTTGTTGCCTTGGAGGGAACATTGGAAATTAGTTAACAAATCTAGCGCAACTCTTTCCCACGGTTCGCTAGTAGTTGGATACACTTGGATTGGATTAGGACCATTAGCATTACCTTTATGTTGCATGCAGACACTACATTTCTTAACATACTCAGAAATATCAGTTGCCATACGAGGCCAAAAGTATTTCAATCTGGCTTGTTTTACTGAACGATCCATACCAGGGTGTGCAACACCTGGTACATCGTGAACTAGCTGTAAGGCTACATTCACTAGTGACTGTGGAATTACTAACTGGTATACTCTTCTGCTAGGAGTACCCAACTCGGCTGTTCGATACAGTAATTCTTGGTTCATGACAAAGTCACTGATGGGTGCTGGTGGCTTCACAGTCAGAATAAGATCTTCCTGGAGCAGGAATCGAATCACACCAGACCACATGGGATCTGTTCGTTGAGCATTCTTTACATCTTCAGCACTAAATGGAGGGTCTGCAGTTACTATACTAACATGTCGCGATAAGGCATCTGCGACTACATTTGACTTGCCAGGTAAATGCTCAAAGGTGGGATTGAACTCTTGGATAGTCAAGGTCCATCTGGCTAACCTTCCAGTAGGTTGTTTGTTCTGGAATAAAGGTATCAGTGGAGCATGGTCTGTCAAGACATGAACAGAGTACTGATAAATAATGTCTCGGAAGTGCTTTAAAGACCATACTATTGCTAAAGCTTCTTGCTCAGTTACTGTATAATTACGTTCAGCCTTCGTAAGGACTCGGCTAGCAAATGCAACTGCGTTGTACTTGCCATCGGTCTTCTGAGCTAGTACGGCACCTATGCCAATTGAACTAGCATCAGTTGTCAGATAGAAGGGCTTAGAAAAATCTGGAAATTTCAAAATTGGAGCAGATGTTAGCTTTTCTTTTAGAGTTTGGAATGCTCTTTCTTGACGGAAGGTCCAAACAAAAGGAGCATCTTTCTTAAGCAACTCAGTTAGAGGAGCAGCTATGGAAGAAAAATTGGCAATGAAAGATCTATAAAAACCTGCTAAGCCCACAAAGGATCTTACGGCATCAGCAGTTTTGGGAGTTGGAAAATTTAGTACTGCAGTTACTTTACTTTGGTCAGTCGTAACCCCTCTAGGAGTGACTACGTGACCAAGAAACTTAATTTCTGATCTGAAAAATTGACATTTAGACAGTTTGATCTTTAAATTGGCTTCTTCAAGCTTACCAAGTACTACATCAAGTCTTTTCAAGTGTGTATCCACGTCTTTAGACATGACGATTACGTCATCTAAGTACACCATAAGTGCATTACCTATGAGACCTCTAAAGATATTAGTCATGAGCCTTGAGAACGTGATAGGGGAAGATCGTAATCCAAACGCCATACGGAGGAAGTGATAATGACCTGTAGGAGTGGAGAATGCAGTTAGCTCTTGGCTGTCCTCGTGAAGAGGGACTTGCCAAAACCCTTGTAACAAATCCAGGGTTGAAAAGACTTTGTTATCTCCGATGTTACGTAAAAGATCACCCAGTACAGGGAGTGGAAAGCGATCTGGAATGGTTTTCGCGTTTAACTTCCTAAAGTCAATCACTGGGCGCCAAGTACCATCCTTCTTAGGTACTAGTATCAAGGGTGCATTCCAAGGTGAATTGCTAGGTGCAATAACTCCATCATCAAGCATTTGATTGATCAATTCTTCTGCGACAGCAACTTGTGAATGAGGCATTCTGTACGCAGGTATGTAGATAGGTCTAGTACCAGGTTCAAGTGGAATACGATGGGACAATAAGTTCGTTATACCCATCTTCTCACCTGGTAAAGCAATGGCTTTACGACGTTTGTTCAACAGAGTCAACAAACGCTTGACTTCATCTGGGAAGTCAGTGGGAGCTAAGTCTTTCTCCTCAACTGGTGGAACAGATTGATCCAGTGAAGTGGATGAGGTCTCCCCGGCAGAAATAGCACCGACCCACTGGTCAGGTGACAACTCATCCTCTACCTGAACAGGGTAAGGATAGTGAACAAGGTCAACAAGATTGGTATTTGCTCTGAGGCGAACACTGTGACCAGAAGTGTTGGCCAGGAAGAAATGGATCTTACTATCTCTTACAACATGTAAGGATGGTTCAACAAATAGACCTTTTACTTTGCAGGAATCACTGTCAACTAGGACGTTATCACCATCTGGAACACTAGGAACAACTACAGACACTCTAGTGAGAGCACTAGCCGCAACAGAAACGTCTTTCTGCAGACGGCATGTGACATCAACAAGAGATGGCATTACTAGTTGCAAGTAATTGTTTTCCGACAAGGCGTCCCCTGTGGAGAAACTACTACTCGAACTAGCAGACATTGCAGGGATAGGTTGTGCACTCAAGGCAATCTGAGCGTCCTCGGACACTTGAGGCATCGGACTATCCTGCAAGTCTGAAGGTATAGGTGGAACACTGATGGGAGTGACAGAATTACCAGTGCCTGACCGCTTGGGTACGCTACTGGAGAATGCATTAGCTTGTAAGGACTTAATCCGTACATCATACTCTGCAGCAGTATAACAGATTTCTGATCCAAGCTGGTAACCCCAGAATGGAACGATCAAGTCGTCAATTTGGGCATGCCATCGATAAGGGTCGAGCACAATGCGTAAGTCTCGCATGGAAGCAAATCCCAGTAGAAGGTCACCAGGGAAAGTAATCTGGTCGACAACAAGGAAGGAAGCAGTGAAGTCTCTACCTTGGATAGAAAAGGTTAGGGAAGTCCGACCTCGGACACGCAGGTGAGAACCAGCTACTCCACTAAGGGAGGACACATGAGTCGGTTCTACGAGAAGGACATGTCGTAACTGCTTATCCTTAAACAAACTAGACCTAATAATATTGACTTGCGCACCAGAGTCCATGAACAAATGAACGGGCGCATTATAAACAGATGCTTGCACTATAGGGCCTATGGTTGCATTGGAAGTTATGTGCAAACAAAAAGGTGGATTGTCATCAGAAAAGACTTGTTCTACTTCATCCCCAAAATCATCTATGTCAGAGACATGTGAAGCAACATCATCAAGGCTTCAAAGGAATTGTGAACGGGGATGGTGTACTCATTATCACCTACTGTCACCATGGGACGGTTTGACTGGGGCGCTCGAATTCCCCCGAATTGGAAGAACGAGCCTGGTTCTGGTTAGTTTGAGAATTGAAGAATGAGCCTGGTTCTGGTTATTTTGAGAACCACGATATCTGTTTCCTCTACGGGTTCTGCGGTTGGAACGACCACGGAAAGACCTAGAGTACTGAAGGTTATAGAGAGCATTGCACTCAGATGTGTCATGTCCATGTATTCTATGATAATGTGGCGCAAACAAGAGGTGGTGCAGACTGAGGCATATGTGTGACATTACTTTTGATACAAGGGAAAGTACCCTGGGGGCACAAGGAACGTACATGATTTAAGGCTGTAAGTGGTTCCATCGTCACAGTTGGAGGATGAGCCTCATAAGCACACACGGAAGCAGGTGGCATTAGTTCTTTAATTGCTCCAAAAGCTGCTATTTTAGCAAACGATTCTGTAAATGGTTTAGCCTCGTCAGGGAGAAAAGATGATGATTGGACAGCATTGATAAATGATGATAAAAGTTTGTCTAATCTAACAGCAAATGCACTCAACGATTCATTACTCATGGGTGTAGCATTCACTAGTTCCCTAAGAACGACATATGGATCAGCTGTTTTTACTGGGACAAGGAAAGAACGAATCAGTTCCTCATATTGTGACCACTTAGTAAGATTCCTGAAGTCTCGCATATCAAGGACTTCTTTAGCAAGTCTGATAAGACTTTCCTCTGAAGGAGGACCTTCAACGAGAGCACTAGCACGAGAACGAATAAGGCAAAAATAATGAACAATAAAAATGATATAAAATTCTAGAATTGAAATAAAAGATATACAACTAATTCTGCAGAAGTAATAAAAAAAAATGTCTAAGATACACTGCAAGAGGAAGGACAACTCAATGTGAAGGACTATTGGCCAAGATAAAAAAATTTACATTGAAATATACAAGTAAAAATATTACTGGAGACTGAATTAAATGCAAAATGAGCTGTCTTTACTCTTGCTAATAAAGAAATTAATTAATTAAATTTTAAATCAATGTAAAAAGTATAAAATAAAATTACTAAATTGTTAACTGGGAAATTTAAGTATTTTCTAAGAATGCATAAACGAGATTAAAATATAATTCATAAAAATATCAATAAAAGAAAATAATTCACTGCAGAACAAGTGCAACAAAATAATTCACTGCAGAACAAGTGCAACAAAATAAGGTGTAGAAATAATTACTGCAGTAGTAAAGTTTCACTGGGAAAACTCAGGTAAAATAATGAAATAAAATTATGAAGAAGAAAAAATTGATTGAACACTTTAACTCTTAATTGTAAATTAGACAAAACAATTTACTCAAACAGAGTAAGGAAAACACTTTACGTTAAAAGTAATTGAAATTGCATCAAGAGTGAATTTGTTCAAAGAAATATAAAAATATGAATAAAATAAAACAAAGGAACAAAACGGGTAAATTAACACTTACAGTGGCGGGGCACACAACATTATTAGTATATTCTTACAACAAAATCTTGCTGTGACTGATACGACAAAAATTTGCTGGCAAAAATAATGGTACACAGTCTGCGAAAAAATTAGAGGAATGAGACACTGCTGGCATACGAAAAAAAGACACACACAGAAATAAATGGATAATTTGGTATACTGGGGTGAATATCACTGCATGAAATACAATGACAATTACTGGAGAATACAACGCTGAAAGAATACAATAAAAAAAAATGAATCACTTCACACAGAGTGACTGACTGGTACACTACACAATAATACTTACTAGAGACAGGAGTAGCATAAAGAAAAACACAGAATAAAAAAAATATAAGATGAGCGAAAACACTGAAAAATATTGTAAAAATAATGAGTTAAAGAAACACAATGAGTCTACACTGAAAACACAAGGTTTAGAGTACACAAGCAATTTACTATAAATGTCTCACACACACAAATGTCTTTAAATGCAAGAAAAATGTCTCTAAACTATCACTGAAGTCTGTAGTAGTCGGGTGATTACTGGTGATGAGGGTAGGTTGTAGGTTGTCCTGCGCGGTGATGACTGACGCCTCCTACACTCACTGTTGTCGGAAGAAATGCGCTCTCTTGGTGAACTCCCATAATTGGGTTTTATCGTTGGCGCTCACCTACAATCTCTTGACCAATTATGTGAGCCAAAACAGGAGTATATCATGTGGGAGTTCGACACGTGGATTAGGTAAAGAAATACTCACGTAGGCTGGTAGTACGTATAATTACAGATAATGTGGAGTGCGCCCTTACAGCCGTACCTATCTCTCTCGCTCCTCTCGTAACACTGACTGACTGGCTGCCCACAGTACCCATATGTGAGAGGGTCTTTGAATAATGCCAGGTCAGCGCAATATGAGTTCAGACAGTGACTCAGGCAGAGACGGTTGGTCGTTGAGTCAACGGTACACTGGTTACTGGTAACTGGTTACTACTACTGAGACCCGCTGTTGCCATACGCGGCTCATTTTCTGCAAACTTCATGCCTCTATATCTGGGTAAGTACTGATGGGAATTTTTTTTTTTTTTTGGGGGGGGGGGGGACTAAAACAATCAGAAAAATAATCTTAACATTTTCATAAGAAAAAAATTTTTTTTTTTCGAATATTTTGCGACACCAGGAGACACTTCAGGATTGGGCCCTTCGATAGTCAAAGGGTTAATGCTGACGAGACAAGTGTTTTTGGGAAAAAATGCCAACACGAACTTTTATCAGTCAGCAAGAGAAGAGTGCATCAGGCTTCAAGACAGCAAAGGACCGCTTCACCTTGCTCCTTTGTGGTAATGCATCAGGTGATTTCAAGTGTAAGCCCATGGTTATTTACCACTCTAAGAATCCTCGTGCTTTGAAAGGTGTAGATAAAAACACCTTACCAGTAATTTGGAGGCCAACCAGTCAGCATGGATCACAAGAGGAAAAATTTATTGACTGGTTTAAGCATCACTTTATTTCTGAAGTCAAGTTTTACCTGCACAGCAACAACCTTGCATTCAAGGCTCTCTTCATTCTTGATAATTCCCATACTCATCCACAAGCTTTGCTGGATGTGACCCCACATCCAGTACAACCACTGGATCGAGGAGTCATTAAGTCATTCAAGTGTAACTGCACAAAAAAAGTTATGAAAAAACTAGTTGCATCAATGGATTCTGATTCCAACTTGGCAGTACCAAGTTTCTGGAATCAATTTAACACTGCAGATGATATCAGCTATACTAGAAGTGCATGGAATGAAGTGCCCCAATCAACATTAAATGCAGGCTGGGGAAAGTTATGGCCTTCTGTGGTTAATTCTTTCACTGGTTTTCCCTTGCTTGAGAGTTAGGTTCAGGAAATTGTTCAGCTAGCAAGGAGATTACCAGGTGATGGTTTTGAAGATATGAATGAAGAAGTGAATGAGCTGTTACAAGATGATGATGATGAAGACAGGAGTCCAGAGGAAATATTAGCAGAGCTCGATGCACAGATGCAAGGGAGGGACATAATAGAAGACGACGACGGAGAAGAACCTGAAGAAAAACAGTTAACATTGCAGCAGCTGCATGAGCAGTTCCATGCTGCTGCTAAACTAGCAGACTTTTTCACTGAAGAAGACCCTGACAAATCTAGAAGCAGTGCTTTGAAACGGGGTCTAGACCAGCTGATGATGCCTTACCGTCAGCTGTATAATGTACTGCAGGGTAAAACAGCCCAGAGAACCATTACAGAATTTATGCACACTCCAATACAACCAACTTCAGTAGCAGAACCTCTACCATCCATTTCTGTCGACAATCAACAACTATCCACCTCAGCCCAGTAGGGCCACACCATCCATATCCACTCTCTCCACAATAATCCACACACACCATTACCCACAATTGAAGGTAAGAAATACTATTATTTCTATTGCATTTGTAGTTTTAAGCAGTAATATATCATGACAATGAACTACAATTACATGTTCACTTTTATTTTTGTAAGATCTATTGGTCTAAAACAAAGTTGTTTGGCTTTCTGGGGGCTCCCAGGAATGTAACCCTATTTTTCCCCTAAGTTCTTCTGTTTATTCAGCATGATTTTACCTAACACGGCATTTTCAGGAACGTACCTACCGTGCTAAGTAACGGTCTACTGTATACATTATCATGTGTCTCTCTCCCTCCTCTGCTCCAATGAATACATGTTCAACACTTGCAGGCGTTCCCAGTAGTTTAGGTGCTTTGCAGGCTCAATGTGAGCCGTAAACGATTTCTGTATTTGTTCCAGCTCTGATATTTCTCCTGCTTTGAACGGGGCCGTCAGCACTGAGCAACATTCTAAGTGAGAGAGCACTAGTGATTTGAAGTGTGTCACCATTGGCATTATTTCCCTATTTTGAAAGTTCTCAATATTCACCCCGTCATCTTCCTGGCTATTGTGATCTTTGCCTTGTTATGGTCTTTAACCCTTTGACTGTTTATGCCATATAAATACGTCTTACGCACCACTGTTTGTGACGTATCTATATGCATAAATTCTAGCGGCTTCAAATCAAGCAGGAGGAAGCTGGTAGGCCCACATGTGAGAGAAAGGGTCTCCATGGTCAGTGTGCACCATACAAAAAAAATCAGGGAGCCAGTGGTGCATTGTGGGAATGCCATTTCTGTTGTCCTTTTTCAGCATGCCTAGCAGTAAGAAATATGTGATTCCCCAGCAAATCTGGGACTCTTCTCTTCCCAAGTGATGCTCTAACACAGATGGAAGTGTCCGTGAAGATCAATTTCATGGTTTTGAGGAGTTTGAGACCAAAAGCAATGCCCAGGATACCAGAAGAATGGAGGAGGAGGAGGAGGATGACGAAGAAGGAAGGAAGGAAGCAAGAGAAGAAGAAAGAAAGAAAGAAAGAAAGGTGGTGGTGGTAGTGGTAGTGGTGGTAGTAGTAGTAGTGGTGGTAGTAGTAGTAGTGGTGGTAGTAGTAGTAGTGGTAGTAGTAGTAGTAGTAGTAGTAGTAGTAGTAGTAGTAGTAGTAGTAGTAGTAGTAGTAGTAGTAGTAGTAGTAGTAGTAGTAGTAGTAGTAGTAGTAGTAGTAGTAGTAGTAGTAGTAGTAGTAGTAGTAGTAGTAGTAGTAGTAGTAGTAGTAGTAGTAGTAGTAGTAGTAGTAGTAGTAGTAGTAGTAGTAGTAGTAGTAGTAGTAGTAGTAGTAGTAGTAGTAGTAGTAGTAGTAGTAGTAGTAGTAGTAGTAGTAGTAGTAGTAGTAGTAGTAGTAGTACCCTTGAAGCATGGAAAACAGTTCACCCCATGACAGTGACAAGATAAGGGGAGATAACATCTGATAAGAGCTGAGGTTTGATGAGCGTAAACGAGGGTGGAGGGAGGGGTCAGCTGATAAGGAAAGATTAGATGACCATCCCCCTCGCTTTGTTTTGGCTGGTACACAAACATTTCTGTCTGTCTATTTGTCTGTCTGCCAAGCTCCCTGTCTATCCATCTAACTCTCTGTCTCAGAGAGAGCAACAAGACTGCGTCATCACGTTTACTCATATCTTCAAGCAGAGAATAGCACTTTGTCTGGATTTCTTGGGTTATCCTAGGTAATTTACATTATGTATACTTGTATTTATGTGTACCTGTGAGACAGAGATAGACAGACAGATAGAAAGAGAGACAGACTGAAAGAGATAGAATGAGGGAGAAAGATAATTAGATAGAATGGAGGGGAAGCAGCATCCGACCCCATTGTTTTGACAGGCGGGAGAGGGAGTGAGTAATGAGATAATATGTCATTTTGACAGCTGCCGACTCCTGACTCAAAACAATTATAAGCCACACACTTGCACACAAGACAAGCTTGCTGAATGGAGATAATAGCAGTTATATGAAAGTAACTAGTGACTATATATGTGTACATATATTATAGAAGCCAGAAGCAAGAAGGGAAGGCAGGAATGAAGGAAGGACAGATGAAGGAATGTAGGAAGAGGTAGGAAGGAAGGAATGATGACACACGACCATTTATCTAGGATAACTACATAACACAACTGCCTGCTAATACTTTGAAGAAAACTGCTCAGACGAGGAGTTTTGTCTTTGCACATAAAAAGAAAGTCCACAAAAATGCACACACACTTGTTTTATGTGTAAGGAGTGTAAAACACCATTGTTTTACAAGCTGCAGAACTTCTAGGAATATGTTCGGTGACTGTACACTGGTATATATATTATAGAACAATAGTAATAAACAATTTTTTGTATTGTTTGTTTTTGTAAACAAGTTTTTTAAGCAATATATTGATAATTATGCTTGTGTGCTTATTGTGTTGTGTACAACGAGTGTATATATGTACATTGCACCTTACTTTGGTCTCACAGGCCACATATGTGAAAAAATAAAATAGTGAAAAAAAAAACAAAAAACCTTCAAATACAAGTAAACTAAAGTTTACTTGTATTTGAAGGTACAACTATGATATACTATGATATAACTGCCTCCTTCTTTCTTTCTGTTAGTGTGACTTTGTAAATGGTCCGAGTCGGGCCGAAACATCATCATAAGCTCCCCTCCCTTATGTGCAGGTTATTTGTGTATTGTTCTAGTCACAGTACTGTGCCTTTTTTGTTCTTTATTTCACCAAGTCAATTTCATGCATTTGCATTCAAAAGTATGTCTAGGACCAAGCAACGCTAGAAAAAGTCTATGATGTGTTTAGAAGGAAAGGAAGGTGGTATCAGTACCTGACAATTATGCCACCACCGTTGCAAGCCATCCATGTAGACCAGCTGCAGGTAAGGTAGGTGAAATGATTTTCTTAGCAATTTTTTTTCTCAGAACTTACGAGAGCAAATTAACTGAGATTTGGCATTTTTATGTTTTGTGCATGTGTGATGGGTTAACACTGTTTTTGTGCAATCTGGATGGGATTTGATCCTAAGAGAGATTAATTTTTTATTTTTTTCCCAGATGCTTTACCAAATGCAGACCTTTGATACATGGTTATTTGGTCAAGACATTGTGGGTTCCCATTTTTTTTTTTTTCAACAAGTCGGCCGTCTCCCACGGAGGCAGGGTGACCCAAAAAAGAAAGAAAATCCCCAAAAAGAAAATACTTTCATCATCATTCAACACTTTCACCACACTCACACATTATCACTGTTTTTGCAGAGGTGCTCAGAATACAACAGTTTAGAAGTATACACACATAAAGATACACAACATATCCCTCCAAACTGCCAATATCCCAAACCCCATTTATTTGGCAGAATTCAATCAAAAAAATCAATGAAACTCGACCCAAAACTTAGATATGCTCGAATGGCCATTCCATCATGCGAACACTCCCTCCCATTTATCGTGAATACTGATAATCCAAACACCCCTCACCCCTTCTTCAACATGGATAACAGAACAATTACTGTACAGTATCTGACTGTGTATACATATTTATAAACTCAATTTACTCTAACCTGGAACAATAACTTCCAAAACCTAAGAACATTACAGTGCTAAAAAGACATGCAGTGAATACATGAAATTTTGCCCGTAAGTGTGTACAACAATAAACTGTATAAACTTTGTCAATGTTAGTGCCCAAATGTGCAGAGATGATGTAGAAAAAGTAGTTCAAAAATTAATGAAAACTGACATACTTCAAAAACTACTCCTCTAAAGTGAATGCAAGTTGGTTAGCAAGGATACAAAATAGAATTCTATACCTACAGAACTATCAGCAAAATCAGTATGGACTCTTTAAGAGTAAGTTACTACCATAAATGCTTGCATATTGTAGGATTCTAGAGCCAATGCACAATACAGATGCTGCTGGTGTATAGGCTAAATAACAATGAGGTAATGGCTGGAAAGCAAAATATTTTGGAGTTCCTATAAATATTACAAATATCCCAATGCAATGAAAGGTGTAACAGTGGTCAATAATTTCATTGGGCTACCAGTCTCTTGGATTACACAGAATAACAATCACCAGGGAAAGTAAATTAAAAAGTGACATTTCAATGTTTGTTTTTATCAAACTGTACCCAGTCATCCTCCACAATAAAGATTATTATTTACAAAATGGCAGTATGTAGAACATGACTAAAGGTGAGACAGGAATTTTGGAACTAACCAGAAGTTGGAGATTTGACAATCATTTTTGGATTAGCTCCTCTTGTCAGCAGAAAGCGAACAATGGTGGTGTGATCACGATACGCAGCAACGTGCAGAGCAGTTACTCCCTGTGAACCAAACATGTTATTCAGCATGTTTTTCATCATGAATATAGTAGTAGAATCTTATAAATAAAATAAATGTAGACCTTTCCCTTGATTTGCACAGTCCCAGAATGTATAATTTAACAAGGGCACTCCAGGACTATGCAAAGGAAAGGAGAGGCATGTATGATATTATGATCAGAATTGTTATTTCATCTTTTACCAAAATACATGATAAATGAGATACTTTTGCAACATTTGGGTATCTTTATTCTGGAAACATTTTGCCACATAGTGGCTTCTTCAGCCCAGTGCAGAAAAAAGGTAGAAGAGAAGGAGGAGGAGTCTGAGGTAATCAGTCCCTCAGCCTTGAGTCGATGGGTTCAGTTCATTAGTCGAAGACTGACTGGACTGGGCTGGACTGAAGAAACCACTGTATGGAGAAATTTACAGAATAAAGATACCCAAATGTTGCACTTGTGTCTCATTATCAATGTGTCAGTTTTGTAAACCATCTATTCACAACAAAATGTATACCACACATGATAAAGTGCATGAAATCACTGCCTCACATTTTTCATCAACATTTAACAGCTCCTCAAAATATTCCCTCTATATTCCCAATACCTCTAATTCCCCATCTAATAACACCCCTCCTCCACTTTTAACTATTAACCTTTTCACTCTCCATCATGACATTGAGGCCAGGGGTCCCCGACAGAGCTCTATGTCATGAACTCAGCTCACTCAGATATTCTTTAAGTTAGAAAATTTTGGGCCTAGATATGTGAAAATAGGTCTGTGCAATGAAAGTACATAGCATAAAAAAATTCCTTCCCTACACAGTGCATGATGGGAAAACAAAACTGTGACCATGTGTATAGTTTAAAATGGCAACTTTGAGGTGTTATCTTGGATGATTTTTCTTGGTTTTATTGGTGGTTTCTTGATATCATTTGACAGAATGCAAAAACATTCTATTGAAATGAAGATGATTTTGATTGGATTCAAAACTGGAAGTAGCTTGAAATATTCTACTTTCCCCAATAAGGAACAGATAAGGCCACCCCACAACCCCCAGTCTGTTTTATGGGTTATTAACAGGACTGATTCAGTGGGATATGGCTGGTACATTGAAAGAAGAACAGGACTGATTCAATGAATGGGATGCTGGGAACCATGCCCAAATTTTCCTGGTTATATTTTATTATCTGAGTAATAGAGTAAATCTTCTATTTTTCTGTTAATAAGAATTCAAAATAGAGGGAAAGTGTAATACTGGAGAGGCCTAGGGACATGACCAACAAACAGAGGAAAATAGTGTTTTAATGCCAGTAATATTTACACGGTTTATTATAAACTAAATTTTGAAATTGGTATTTTTAATATTCTAAAACTGGCCAATTTACCAATTTTTGTGTATTTTATATGGTAGGTGAAATAGGTGATTGGGTGGGTTCTTGTGCTCAATCAATAAAACAGAAGGAATAACTAGCAAAATAGCTGAGAATTTGGTCGAGTGGAACAATGGAATTTGATTAAAACAGGACATAAGGTGGGTAAAATTTGCCAATGCATATACTGCACTGAGACCACTAACTTTGCACCTACATAATTTCACGAATTTTCCATCAAATTTCATACTTTTGGTGTCATAACCTTCAAAAAAAAAAATTATCTACCATTTCCAATGAAAAAATTATTATTTTTTTTAACAAGTTGGCCGTCTCCCACCTAGGCAGGGTGACCCAAAAAGAAAGAAAATCCCCAAAAAGAAAATACTTTCATCATCATTCAACACTTTCACCACACTCACACATTATCACTGTTTCTGCAGAGGTGCTCAGAATACAACAGTTTAGAAGCATATACGTATAAAGATACACAACATACCCCTCCAAACTGCTAATATCCCGAACCCCTCCTTTAGAGTAGAGGCATTGTACTTCCCATTTCCAGGACTCAAGTCCGGCTATATAAAAGTAACCGGTTTCCCTGAATCCCTTCACTAAAAATTACCCTGCTCACACTCCAACAGATCGTCAGGTCCCAAATACCATTCATCTCCATTCACTCCTATCGAACACGCTCATACACGCCTGCTGGAAGTCCGAGCCCCTCGCCCACAAAACCTCCCTTACCCCTTCCTTCCAATCTTTTCGAGGACGACCCCTACCCTGCCTTCCTTCCCTTACATATTTATACGCTCTCCATGTCATTCTACTTTGATCCATTCTCTCTAACTGACCAAACCACCTCAGCAACCCCTCTTCTGCCCTCTGACTAATATTTTATTAATAGGGTTCCTTACAACAAACTAATTTAGAAACTACAAAATACAGAATAAATAAGCAGTAACGAAAATAAGGGCCCCATGTTTTCAACTCCCTCTTTTCCGTGTCCCACTATTCCAGTCATTTTCCACTAAGCCATTATTTTTTATGTTTGGTGTTTTTTTTTTTTGTCATTTTTTATGTAACAGTTGCATTAGGAAAGAGTGACCAGTGCCATATTTTAAGGTAACTATAGTATTTTTTTTTTTTCAACAAACTGGCTGTATCCCACTGAGGCAGGGTGACCTAGAAAGAAAAACAACAGTTCTTCTTTTTAGGAAAATTTAATAAGAAAAACAAGTGTTTCTTTTTAAATTTTGCAATATATACAGAATAAGGGGCCCCTTGCTAGTATGTACTGTGTATTTTTTTTTTTTTCAACAAGTCGGCCGTCTCCCACCGAGGCAGGATGACCCAAAAAAGAAAAAATCCCCAAAAAGAAAATACTTTCATCATCATTCAACACTTTCACCACACTCACACATTATCACTGTTTTTGCAGAGGTGCTCAGAATACAACAATTTAGAAGCATATACATAAAAAGATACACAACATATCCCTCCAAACTGCCAAACTGTGTATTAATGTGTATTTATTTTACTTTTGAATCTTTGTATTTTTTTTTTCAACAAACTGGCCATATCCCACCAAGGCAGGGTGGTCCAAAAAGAAAAACGAAAGTTTCTCTTTTTAAATTTAGTAATTTATACGGGAGAAGGGGTTACTAGCCCCTTGCTCCCGGCATTTTAGTCACCTCTTACAGCACGCATGGCTTACGGAGGAAAAATTCTGTTCCACTTAATATATGATAGTGTAAACACGTTATCAGGTGTTTTAGACGTATTCGATATTGAAAAAAACGCTTTTCCACTCGCCGGTGATTTTTGCTTATTGAGGGAGAGGGAGGGAGGGAAGGAACTTAACAGCCAAAAAAAACAGGGCCCGCCTGTATAGCATAACAGTTGAAAGACTTTCCATTGTAAAGAAAAAGCTGACAATGATAAGAGGAGGACTGTTCTTGAGAAGCCAGGCTATTTATTATTTTCACAAGACTCACTACCAGCCAGGGTGATGTTCTTAATTTAAGTAAATGGCCTATGTGAAGGAGTAAAAAACCAATAACATTAAAAGTGAATATAGGAAAGAGTAAGGTGACGAGGATAACAAAAAAATTAGGTGACAAAAGATTGGATATTAGATCGGAGGCAGAGAGTATGGAGGAGGTGAATGTATTCAGATATTTAGGAGTGGACTTGTCAGCAGATGGGTCTAAGAAAGATGAAGTGAATCATAGAACTGATGAGGACAAAAAGGTGAGAGGTGTACTTTGTGGTCTGTGGAGACAAAGAACTTTGTCCATGGAAGCAAACAGGGGAATGTAGGAGAGTATAGTTATACCAACGCTCTTATATGGGTGTAAAACATGGGTGGTGAATGTTGCAACAAGAGGAAGAACAAGTCGGCCGTCTCCCACCGAGGCAGGGTGACCCAAAAAGAAAGAAAATCCCCAAAAAGAAAATACTTTCATCATCATTCAACACTTTCACCTCACTCACACATAATCACTGTTTTTGCAGAGGTGCTCAGAATACAACAGTTTAGAAGCATATACGTATAAAGATACACAACATATCCCTCCAAACTGCCAATATCCCAAACCCCTCCTTTAAAGTGCAGGCATTGTACTTCCCATTTCCAGGACTCAAGTCCGGCTATATAAAAATAACCGGTTTCCCTGAATCCCTTCACTAAATATTACCCTGCTCACACTCCAACAGCTCGTCAGGTCCCAAATACCATTCGTCTCCATTCACTCCTATCTAACACGCTCGCACACGCTTGCTGGAAGTCCAAGCCCCTCGCCCACAAAACCTCCTTTACCCCCTCCCTCCAACCTTTTCGAGGACGACCCCTACCCCGCCTTCCTTCCCCTACAGATTTATACGCTCTCCATGTCATTCTACTTTGATCCATTCTCTCTAAATGACCAAACCACCTCAACAACCCCTCTTCAGCCCTCTGACTAATACTTTTATTAACTCCACACCTTCTCCTAATTTCCACACTCCGAATTTTCTGCATAATATTTACACCACACATTGCCCTTAGACAGGACATCTCCACTGCCTCCAACCGCCTCCTCGCTGCAGCATTTACAACCCAAGCTTCACACCCATATAAGAGTGTTGGTACTACTATACTTTCATACATTCCCTTCTTTGCCTCCATAGATAACGTTTTTTGTCTCCACATATACCTCAACGCACCACTCACCTTTTTTCCTTCATCAATTCTATGATTAACCTCATCCTTCATAAATCCATCCGCTGACACGTCAACTCCCAAATATCTGAAAACATTCACTTCTTCCATACTCCTCCTCCCCAATTTGATATCCAATTTTTCTTTATCTAAATCATTTGATACCCTCATCACCTTACTCTTTTCTATGTTCACTTTCAACTTTCTACCTTTACACACACTCCCAAACTCGTCCACTAACCTTTGCAATTTTTCTTTAGAATCTCCCATAAGCACAGTATCATCAGCAAAAAGTAACTGTGTCAATTCCCATTTTGTATTTGATTCCCCATAATTTAATCCCACCCCTCTCCCGAACACCCTAGCATTTACTTCTTTTACAACCCCATCTATAAATATATTAAACAACCATGGTGACATTACACATCCCTGTCTAAGACCTACTTTTACCGGGAAGTAGTCTCCCTCTCTTCTACACACCCTAACCTGAGCCTCACTATCCTCATAAAAACTCTTTACAGCATTTAGTAACTTACCACCTATTCCATATACTTGCAACATCTGCCACATTGCTCCCCTATCCACTCTATCATATGCCTTTTCTAAATCCATAAATGCAATAAAAACTTCCCTACCTTTATCTAAATACTGTTCACATATATGCTTCAATGTAAACACTTGATCTACACATCCCCTACCCACTCTAAAACCTCCTTGCTCATCCGCAATCCTACATTCTGTCTTACCTCTAATTCTTTCAATAATAACCCTACCGTACACTTTTCCTGGTATACTCAGTAAACTTATTCCTCTATAATTTTTACAATCTCTTTTGTCCCCCTTCCCTTTATATAAAGGGACTATACATGCTCTCTGCCAATCCCTAGGTACCTTCCCCTCTTTCATACATTTATTAAACAAAAATACCAACCACTCCAACACTATATCCCCCCCTGCTTTTAACATTTCTGTCATGATCCCATCAGTTCCAGCTGCTTTACCCCCTTTCATTCTACGTAATGCCTCACGCACCTCCCCCACACTCACATCCTGCTCTTCTTCACTCCTAAAAGATGGTATACCTCCCTGGCCAGTGCATGAAATTACCGCCTCCCTTTCTTCGTCGACATTTAAAAGTTCCTCAAAATATTCTCGCCATCTACCCAATACCTCCATCTCCCCATCTACTAACTCCCCTACTCTGTTTTTAACTGACAAATCCATTCGTTCCCTAGGCTTTCTTAACTTGTTTAACTCACTCCAAAATTTTTTCTTATTTTCATTAAAATTTCTTGACAGTGCCTCTCCCACTCTATCATCTGCTCTCCTTTTGCACTCTCTCACCACTCTCTTCACCTTTCTTTTACTCTCCATATACTCTACTCTTCTTATAACACTTCTGCTTTGTAAAAACCTCTCATAAGCTACCTTTTTCTCTTTTATCACACCCTTTACTTCATCATTCCACCAATCACTCCTCTTTCCTCCTGCACCCACCCTCCTATAACCACAAACTTCTGCCCCACATTCTAATACTGCATTTTTAAAACTATTCCAACCGTCTTCAACCCCTCCCCCACCCACTACTCATACTTGCACCAGCCCACCTTTCTGTCAATAGTTGCTTATATCTCACCCGAACTTCCTCTTCCCTTCGTTTATACACTTTCACCTCCCTCTCACTTGTTGTTGTCATTTTCATCTTGTCCCATCTACCTCTTACTCTAAATGTAGCTACAACTAAATAATGATCCGATATATCAGTTGCCCCTCTATAAACGTGTACATCCTGGAGCCTACCCATCAACCTTTTATCCACCAATACATAATCTAACAAACTACTTTCATTACGTGCTATATCATACCTTGTATATTTATTTATCCTCTTTTTCATAAAATATGTATTACTTATTACCAAACCTCTTTCTACACATAGCTCAATTAAAGGCTCCCCATTTTCATTTACCCCTGGCACCCCAAATTTACCTACTACTCCCTCCACAACATTTTTACCCACTTTAGCATTGAAATCCCCAACCACAAGTACTCTCACACTTGGTTCAAAACTCCCCACGCATTCACTCAACATTTCCCAAAATCTCTCTCTCTCCTCTACACTTCTCTCTTCTCCAGGTGCATATACGCTTACTATAACCCACTTTTCACATCCAACCTTTATTTTACTCCACATAATCCTTGAATTAATACATTTATAGTCCCTCTTTTCCTGCCATAGCTTATCCTTCAACATTATTGCTACTCCTTCTTTAGCTCTAACTCTATTTGAAACCCCTGACCTAATCCCATTTATTCCTCTCCACTGAAACTCTCCCACCCCCTTCAGCTTTGTTTCACTTAAAGCCAGGACATCCAGCTTCTTCTCATTCATAACATCCACAATCATCTCTTTCTTATCATTCGCACAACATCCACGCACATTCAGACTTCCCACTTTGACAATTTTCTTCTTATTCTTTTTAGTAATTATTACAGGAAAAGGGGTTACTAGCCCATTGTTCCCGGCATTTTAGTTGACTTTTACAACACGCATGGCTTACGGAGGAAAGATTCTTATTCCACTTCCCCATGGATATAAAAGGAAAAGTAATAAGAACAAGAACTATTAAGATAAAATCAAAGAAAACTCAGATGAGTGTGTATAAATAAACATGTACATGTATGTGTAGTGTGACCTAAGTGTAAGTAGAAGTAGCAAGACGTACCTGTAATCTTGCATATTTATGAGACAGACAAAAGACACCAGCAATCCTACCATCATGTAAAACAATTACAGGCTTTCGTTTTACACTCACTTGGCAGGACGGTAGTACCTCCCTGGGTGGTTGCTGTCTACCAACCTACTACCACAGGACGGTAGTACCTCCCTGGGTGGTTGCTGTCTACCAACCTACTACCACAGGACGGTAGTACCTCCCTGGGTGGTTGCTGTCTACCAACCTACTACCACAGGACGGTAGTACCTCCCTGGGTGGTTGCTGTCTACCAACCTACTACCACAGGACGGTAGTACCTCCCTGGGTGGTTGCTGTCTACCAACCTACTACCACAGGACGGTAGTACCTCGCTGGGTGGTTGCTGTCTACCAACCTACTACCACAGGACGGTAGTACCTCCCTGGGTGGTTGCTGTCTACCAACCTACTACCACAGGACGGTAGTACCTCCCTGGGTGGTTGCTGTCTACCAACCTACTACCACAGGACGGTAGTACCTCCCTGGGTGGTTGCTGTCTACCAACCTACTACCACAGGACGGTAGTACCTCCCTGGGTGGTTGCTGTCTACCAACCTACTACCACAGGACGGTAGTACCTCCCTGGGTGGTTGCTGTCTACCAACCTACTACCACAGGACGGTAGTACCTCCCTGGGTGGTTGCTGTCTACCAACCTACTACCACAGGACGGTAGTACCTCCCTGGGTGGTTGCTGTCTACCAACCTACTACCACAGGACGGTAGTACCTCCCTGGGTGGTTGCTGTCTACCAACCTACTACCACAGGACGGTAGTACCTCCCTGGGTGGTTGCTGTCTACCAACCTACTACCACAGGACGGTAGTACCTCCCTGGGTGGTTGCTGTCTACCAACCTACTACCACAGGACGGTAGTACCTCCCTGGGTGGTTGCTGTCTACCAACCTACTACCACAGGACGGTAGTACCTCCCTGGGTGGTTGCTGTCTACCAACCTACTACCACAGGACGGTAGTACCTCCCTGGGTGGTTGCTGTCTACCAACCTACTACCACAGGACGGTAGTACCTCCCTGGGTGGTTGCTGTCTACCAACCTACTACCACAGGACGGTAGTACCTCCCTGGGTGGTTGCTGTCTACCAACCTACTACCACAGGACGGTAGTACCTCCCTGGGTGGTTGCTGTCTACCAACCTACTACCACAGGACGGTAGTACCTCCCTGGGTGGTTGCTGTCTACCAACCTACTACCACAGGACGGTAGTACCTCCCTGGGTGGTTGCTGTCTACCAACCTACTACCACAGGACGGTAGTACCTCCCTGGGTGGTTGCTGTCTACCAACCTACTACCACAGGACGGTAGTACCTCCCTGGGTGGTTGCTGTCTACCAACCTACTACCACAGGACGGTAGTACCTCCCTGGGTGGTTGCTGTCTACCAACCTACTACCACAGGACGGTAGTACCTCCCTGGGTGGTTGCTGTCTACCAACCTACTACCACAGGACGGTAGTACCTCCCTGGGTGGTTGCTGTCTACCAACCTACTACCACAGGACGGTAGTACCTCCCTGGGTGGTTGCTGTCTACCAACCTACTACCACAGGACGGTAGTACCTCCCTGGGTGGTTGCTGTCTACCAACCTACTACCACAGGACGGTAGTACCTCCCTGGGTGGTTGCTGTCTACCAACCTACTACCATTGGTCTCATTTGATAAAATGGAAGACGTATTACAGAAATAGAGATGATTTTGATTGGTTTTAGCACTGGAAATGGCTTGAAACTGAGCTCATAGTAGCAGAAATGTTAAATTTTTGCCGATATTCAAGAGTAAACAAACGACCTCACACGTCTAATACAGATCAGCTGGTGGGTCTAATATACATTCACAAATATGGTGATGATATTTATACAATTATTACAGTATTGCATAACAGTAAATCTTCTATTTTATGGTGTAAATAAAAATTCATGTGAATACAAAATCAAAATGGAATTTATTTGTAAAGCCTCAAAGCGTAACTAATGAGCAGAGGAAATGTTAGTTTAGTTCCAGGAATACCTACATTGTTTATTCTGGACCCTATTTTGAAATTGGAATATTTTGAACTTTGTGTTAAATTGGCCAAATTACCAATTTCCGATAACTTTATTTTATAGTTGAAACAGTTGACTTGGCGATTTCTTGTGCTCAATCGATAGAACAGAAGTAATACTAGTGAAATAGCTAAGAATTTGGTCAACTGGAATAATGTAATTGGCCTAAAATGGGAGTCAAAGTCGGCAAAATCGCCGATTCGCAAATATCGCTGACACATCAAAATTCGCGAGAGCATAATTTCGTCAATTTTCCATCAAATTTCGTACTTTTTGTTTTATTGCCTTCAAAAAAAGATTCTCTACCATTTCATCAGAAAAAATAATTTTTTTTTTTTAAATTCTTGGACACTGGGGCACCACTTCAGATTTTGGCCTTGGGCCCTGAAAGGGTTAATCAATCTATATTTTTTTCAAGATTATATAAGAAGCATGTTACAAAACACACAAAAATGATACATACACTCACAGTATAAAATCTAAAATAAATATGAGGCGTGTTTACCAAGCGGATTGGAGTATCGGAAGAATTACATTTTCTCTAGTCCAACACCAGTTACTCTGGGATAAATGTAAAAAAATATTCCTTGTGGGTTTAGCACTTTTTTTTATTATGATAATAATAATAATAATTCTCTATAAACATGTATATCCTGAAGTCTACTCAACAGTCTTTTATCTACCAATACATAATCCAACAAACTACTGTCATTTTGCCCTACATCATATCTTGTATACTTATTTATCCTCTTTTTCTTAAAATATGTATTACCTATAACTAAACCCCTTTCTATACAAAGTTCAATCAAAGGGCTCCCATTATCATTTACACCTGGCACCCCAAACTTACCTACCACACCCTCTCTAAAAGTTTCTCCTACTTTAGCATTCAGATCCCCTACCACAATTACTCTCTCACTTGGTTCAAAGGCTCCTATACATTCACTTAACATCTCCCAAAATCTCTCTCTCTCCTCTACATTCCTCTCTTCTCCAGGTGCATACATGCTTATTATGACCCACTTTTCACATCCAACCTTTACTTTAATCCACATAATTCTTGAATTTACACATTCATATTCTCTTTTCTCCTTCCATAACTGATCCTTCAACATTACTGCTACCCCTTCCTTTCCTCTAACTCTCTCAGATACTCCAGATTTAATCCCATTTATTTCCCCCCACCGAAACTCCCCTACCCCCTTCAGCTTTGTTTCGCTTAGGGCCAGGACATCCAACTTCTTTTCATTCATAACATCAGTAATCATCTGTTTCTTGTCATCCGCACTACATCCACGCACATTCAAGCATCCCAGTTTTATAAAGTTTTTCTTCTTCTCTTTTTTAGTAAATGTCTACAGGAGAAGGGGTTACTAGCCCATTGCTCCCGGCATTTTAGTCGCCTCATACGACACGCATGGCTTACGGAGGAAAGATTCTTTTCCACTTCCCCATGGACAATAGAAGAAATAAAGAACAAGAGCTATTTAGAAAAAGGGGAAAAACCTAGATGTTTTTTTTTTTTTTTTATTATCACACCGGCCGATTCCCACCAAGGCAGGGTGGCCCGAAAAAGAAAAACTTTCACCATCATTCACTCCATCACTGTCTTGCCAGAAGGGTGCTTTACACTACAGTTTTTAAACTGCAACATTAACACCCCTCCTTCAGAGTGCAGGCACTGTACTTCCCATCTCCAGGACTCAAGTCCGGCCTGCCGGTTTCCCTGAATCCCTTCATAAATGTTACTTTGCTCACACTCCAACAGCACGTCAAGTATTAAAAACCATTTGTCTCCATTCACTCCTATCAAACACGCTCACGCATGCCTGCTGGAAGTCCAAGCCCCTCGCACACAAAACCTCCTTTACCCCCTCCCTCCAACCCTTCCTAGGCCGACCCCTACCCCGCCTTCCTTCCACTACAGACTGATACACTCTTGAAGTCATTCTGTTTCGCTCCATTCTCTCTACATGTCCGAACCACCTCAACAACCCTTCCTCAGCCCTCTGGACAACAGTTTTGGTAATCCCGCACCTCCTCCTAACTTCCAAACTACGAATTCTCTGAATTATATTCACACCACACATTGCCCTCAGACATAAGGAGAATAGAAGCATCAGGGAAGAGAGAGGTGAAGGTTTATAAACTAAAAGAGGAGGCAGTTAGGGTAAGATATAAACAGCTATTGGAGGATAGATGGGCTAATGAGAGCATAGGCAATGGGGTCGAAGAGGTATGGGGTAGGTTTAAAAATGTAGTGTTAGAGTGTTCAGCAGAAGTTTGTGGTTACAGGAAAGTGGGTGCGGGAGGGAAGAGGAGCGATTGGTGGAATGATGATGTAAAGAGAGTAGTAAGGGAGAAAAAGTTAGCATATGAGAAGTTTTTACAAAGTAGAAGTGATGCAAGGAGGGAAGAGTATATGGAGAAAAAGAGAGAGGTTAAGAGAGTGGTGAAGCAATGTAAAAAGAGAGCAAATGAGAGAGTGGGTGAGATGTTATCAACAAATTTTGTTGAAAATAAGAAAAAGTTTTGGAGTGAGATTAACAAGTTAAGGAAGCCTAGAGAACAAATGGATTTGTCAGTTAAAAATAGGAGAGGAGAGTTATTAAATGGAGAGTTAGAGGTATTGGGAAGATGGAGGGAATATTTTGAGGAATTGTTAAATGTTGATGAAGATAGGGAAGCTGTGATTTCGTGTATAGGGCAAGGAGGAATAACATCTTGTAGGAGTGAGGAAGAGCCAGTTGTGAGTGTGGGGGAAGTTCGTGAGGCAGTAGGTAAAATGAAAGGGGGTAAGGCAGCCGGGATTGATGGGATAAAGATAGAAATGTTAAAAGCAGGTGGGGATATAGTTTTGGAGTGGTTGGTGCAATTATTTAATAAATGTATGGAAGAGGGTAAGGTACCTAGGGATTGGCAGAGAGCATGCATAGTTCCTTTGTATAAAGGCAAAGGGGACAAAAGAGAGTGCAAAAATTATAGGGGGATAAGTCTGTTGAGTATACCTGGTAAAGTGTATGGTAGAGTTATTATTGAAAGAATTAAGAGTAAGACGGAGAATAGGATAGCAGATGAACAAGGAGGCTTTAGGAAAGGTAGGGGGTGTGTGGACCAGGTGTTTACAGTGAAACATATAAGTGAACAGTATTTAGATAAGGCTAAAGAGGTCTTTGTGGCATTTATGGATTTGGAAAAGGCGTATGACAGGGTGGATAGGGGGGCAATGTGGCAGATGTTGCAGGTGTATGGTGTAGGAGGTAGGTTACTGAAAGCAGTGAAGAGTTTTTACGAGGATAGTGAGGCTCAAGTTAGAGTATGTAGGAAAGAGGGAAATTATTTCCCAGTAAAAGTAGGCCTTAGACAAGGATGTGTGATGTCACCGTGGTTGTTTAATATATTTATAGATGGGGTTGTAAGAGAAGTAAATGCGAGGGTCTTGGCAAGAGGCGTGGAGTTAAAAGATAAAGAATCACACATAAAGTGGGAGTTGTCACAGTTGCTCTTTGCTGATGACACTGTGCTCTTGGGAGATTCTGAAGAGAAGTTGCAGAGATTGGTGGATGAATTTGGTAGGGTGTGCAAAAGAAGAAAATTAAAAGTGAATACAGGAAAGAGTAAGGTTATGAGGATAACAAAAAGATTAGGTGATGAAAGATTGGATATCAGATTGGAGGGAGAGAGTATGGAGGAGGTGAATGTATTCAGATATTTGGGAGTGGACGTGTCAGCGGATGGGTCTATGAAAGATGAGGTGAATCATAGAATTGATGAGGGGAAAAGGGTGAGTGGTGCACTTAGGAGTCTGTGGAGACAAAGAACTTTGTCCTTGGAGGCAAAGAGGGGAATGTATGAGAGTATAGTTTTACCAACGCTCTTATATGGGTGTGAAGCATGGGTGATGAATGTTGCAGCGAGGAGAAGGCTGGAGGCAGTGGAGATGTCATGTCTGAGGGCAATGTGTGGTGTGAATATAATGCAGAGAATTCGTAGTTTGGAAGTTAGGAGGAGGTGCGGGATTA
Source organism: Cherax quadricarinatus (assembly GCF_038502225.1). Taxonomy (NCBI): domain Eukaryota; kingdom Metazoa; phylum Arthropoda; class Malacostraca; order Decapoda; family Parastacidae; genus Cherax; species Cherax quadricarinatus. The sequence continues at coordinate 18,141,735 of NC_091353.1, forward strand.
CCAAAACTGTTGTCCAGAGGGCTGAGGAAGGGTTGTTGAGGTGGTTCGGACATGTAGAGAGAATGGAGCGAAACAGAGTGACTTCAAGAGTGTATCAGTCTGTAGTGGAAGGAAGGCGGGGTAGGGGTCGGCCTAGGAAAGGTTGGAGGGAGGGGGTAAAGGAGGTTTTGTGTGCGAGGGGCTTGGACTTCCAGCAGGCATGCGTGAGCGTGTTTGATAGGAGTGAATGGAGACAAATGGTTTTTAATACTTGACGTGCTGTTGGAGTGTGAGCAAAGTAACATTTATGAAGGGGTTCAGGGAAACCGGCAGGCCGGACTTGAGTCCTGGAGATGGGAAGTACAGTGCCTGCACTCTGAAGGAGGGGTGTTAATGTTGCAGTTTAAAAACTGTAGTGTAAAGCACCCTTCTGGCAAGACAGTGATGGAGTGAATGATGGTGAAAGTTTTTCTTTTTCGGGCCACCCTGCCTTGGTGGGAATCGGCCAGTGTGATAATAAAAAAAAAATATAAATATATATATATATATATATATATATATATATATGTATATATATATATATATTATATATATATATATATATATATAATAGGTAGGTAGTAGGTTGGTAGACAGCAACCGCCCAGGGAGGTACTACCGTCCTGCCAAGTGAGTGTAAAACGAAAGCCTGTAATTGTTTTACATGATGGTAGGATTGCTGGTGTCCATTTTTCTGTCTCATAAACATGCAAGGTTTCAGGTACGTCTTGCTACTTCTACTTACACTTAGGTCACACTACACATACATGTACAAGCATATATATACACACCCCTCTGGGTTTTCTTCTATTTTCTTACTAGTTCTTGTTCTTGTTTATTTCCTCTTATCTCCATGGGGAAGTGGAACAGAATTCTTCCTCCGTAAGCCATGCGTGTTGTAAGAGGCGACTAAAATGCCGGGAGCAAGGGGCTAGTAACCCCTTCTCCTGTATATATTACTAAATGTAAAAGGAGAAACTTTCGTTTTTCCTTTTGGGCCACCCCGCCTCGGTGGGATACGGCCGGTGTGTTGAAAGTTGCATATAAACCTGTCTATATCTGTCTGCCTGTATATCTGTGTCTGTCTGTATCTCTGTGCATCTGTTTGTCTGTCTACCTGTGTATCTGTCTTTGTGTCTATGTCTACCTCTGTGTCTGTCTTTCTGTCTACCTGTTTGTCTTTCTGTCTACCTGTGTGTCTGTCTTTATGTCTACCAGTGTGTCTACCTGTGTATCTGCCTGTCTACCTGTGTGTCTGTCTTTCTGTCTACTTGTGTGACTGTCTTTATGTCTACCTGTGTGCGTGTCTTGGTCTACCTGTATGTGTCTGTCTACCTGTGTGTCTGTCTTTCTGTCTACCTGTGTGTTTGTCTTTCTGTCTGCTTGTCTGTCTCAGAGACACCCATTAAGAGTGTAATTGGTCTTGAAGATGCCATATTAATAATGATAATAACCCAATAATAATCACTGAGGCACATTAAATGTGCATAAACGTTAATAGACATTTTGCTTAATCCATCTATGATTTTTTTCAAAATTATATAATAAACATGCTACATAACATATAAACATATAAATTAACAAATATGAGATGTTTTTCTGGTCGGCTTGACAGAGTGAACAGAAACCATTCGTGTCTGGGCAGACAACAACAACAACGTTTGTTTACATAACTCACCAACCTTCTACCCTCTCATTCTCTCTCATGTAATCTTGTTTACTCACCTCTCACTCTACATTAAGACTACAGATATTTTAAAGTAAGTAATGAGTGGACACGATTGTTATATTATAGTTTAATAACAATATTATTAGTAGTACATATGTATGTACATATGTAGGGTTGGAATAGTTTTAAAAATCCAGTATTAGAATGTGGGGCAGAAGTTTGTGGTTATAGGAGGGTGGGGGCAGGAGGAAAGAGGAGTGATTGGTGGAATGATGAAGTAAAGGGTGTGATAAAAGAGAAAAAGGTAGCTTATGAGAGGTTTTTACAAAGCAGAAGTGTTATAAGAAGAGCAGAGTATATGGAGAGTAAAAGAAAGGTAAAGAGAGTGGTGAGAGAGTGCAAAAGGAGAGCAGATGATAGAGTGGGAGAGGCACTGTCAAGAAATTTTAATGAAAATAAGAAAAAATTTTGGAGTGAGTTAAACAAGTTAAGAAAGCCTAGGGAAAGTATGGATTTGTCAGTTAAGAACAGAGTAGGGGAGTTAGTAGATGGGGAGATGGAGGTATTAGGTAGATGGCGAGAATATTTTGAGGAACTTTTAAATGCTAAGGAAGAAAGAGAGGCAGTAATTTCATGCACTGGTCAGGAAGGTATACCATCTTTTAGGAGTGAAGAAGAGCAGAATGTAAGTGTGGGGGAGGTACGTGAGGCATTACGTAGAATGAAAGGGGGTAAAGCAGCTGGAACTGATGGGATCATGACAGAAATGTTAAAAGCAGGGGGGGATATAGTGTTGGAGTGGTTGGTACTTTTGTTTAATAAATGTATGAAAGAGGGGAAGGTACCTAGGGATTGGCAGAGAGCATGTATAGTCCCTTTATATAAAGGGAAAGGGGACAAAAGAGACTGTAAAAATTATAGAGGAATAAGTTTACTGAGTATACCAGGAAAAGTGTACGGTAGGGTTATAATTGAAAGAATTAGAGGTAAGACAGAATGTAGGATTGCGGATGAGCAAGGAGGTTTCAGAGTGGGTAGGGGATGTGTAGATCAGGTGTTTACATTGAACCATATATGTGAACAGTATTTGGATAAAGATAGGGAAGTTTTTATTGCATTTATGGATTTAGAAAAGGCATATGATAGAGTGGATAGAGGAGCAATGTGGCAGATGTTGCAAGTATATGGAATAGGTGGTAAGTTATTAAATGCTGTAAAGAGTTTTTATGAGGATAATGAGACTCAGGTTAGGGTGTGTAGAAGAGAGGGAGACTACTTCCCGGTAAAAGTAGGTCTTAGACAGGGATGTGTAATGTCACCATGGTTGTTTAATATATTTATACATGGGGTTGTAAGGGAAGTAAATGCTAGGGTGTTCGGGAGAGGGGTGGGATTAAATTTTGGGGAATCAAATTCAAAATGGGAATTGACACAGTTACTTTTTGTTGATGATACTGTGCTTATGGGAAATTCTAAAGAAAAATTGCAAAGGTTAGTGGATGAGTTTGGGAATGTGTGTAAAGGTAGAAAGTTGAAAGTGAACATAGAAAAGAGTAAGGTGATGAGGGTATCAAATGATTTAGATAAAGAAAAATTGGATATCAAATTGGGGAGGAGTATGGAAGAAGTGAATGTTTTCAGATACTTGGGAGTTGACGTGTCGGCGGATGGATTTATGAAGGATGAGGTTAATCACAGAATTGAAGAGGGAAAAATGGTGAGTGGTGCGTTGAGGTATATGTGGAGTCAAAAAACGTTATCTATGGAGGCAAAGAGGGAATGTATGAAAGTATAGTAGTACCAACACTCTTATATGGGTGTGAAGCTTGGGTGGTAAATGCAGCAGCGAGGAGACGGTTGGAGGCAGTGGAGATGTCCTGTCTAAGGGCAATGTGTGGTGTAAATATTATGCAGAAAATTTGCAGTGTGGAAATTAGGAAAAGGTGTGGAGTTAATAAAAGTATTAGTCAGAGGGCAGAAGAGGGGTTGTTGAGGTGGTTTGGTCATTTAGAGAGAATGGATCAAAGTAGAATGACATGGAAAGCATATAAATCTATAGGGGAAGGAAGGAGAGGTAGGGGTCGTCCTCGAAAGGGTTGGAGAGAGGGAGTAAAGGAGGTTTTGTGGGCAAGGGGCTTGGACTTCCAGCAAGCTTGCGTGAGCGTGTTAGATAGGAGTGAATGGAGACGAATGGTACTTGGGACCTGACGATCTGTTGGAGTGTGAGCAGGGTAATATTTAGTGAAGGGATTCAGGGAAACCGGTTATTTTCATATAGTCGGACTTGAGTCTTGGAAATGGGAAGTACAATGCCTGCATTAATATTACGTGTATTAATTTAGGGCACTGGAGCACAGATCCACTGTATAACACTTTGTCTGGATTTTTTGGGTTATCCTAGGTAGTTTATACTATGTATGATAACTTCACTTACGTGTACCTGTGTGAGAGAGAGAGAGAGAGATACATAGAGATACAGAGATACAGAGAGATACAAAGAGAGAGATACAAAGAGAGAGATACAGAGAGAGAGACAGCCACATTCAGTCAGCCAGTCAGCCAACCAGCCAGCCAACCAACCAACCACCCCCCCCACCCACCCGGCCACCCACCTGGCCACCCACCCAGCCAGCCAGCCAGCTACGTATTACACATGTTCCAGAGTTGTTTCTCTTTACTTAGGGTATAGGTTACACAACATTCTGGCAGGATGACACTACCAGTGATATTCTCCCATTCCACTGTGTCGACAATACATCAAGATAACAGTAACATATGATACTGTATGTGATGTACACACGTACACATTATATACAGTACATAAATAATTAAAATATAACAATAGAAGTAAATTATGGTAAAAAGAATGAAATAATGATTGTACATTACATTACAGTACTATGTAGGTAGTTTATATAGGAAAGGTTTGACATTATGCCCTACCCAGTGTGTTGGCAATTTTCAAAGGTTCGACTTACGTCCATTTTGACTTACGACCGGTTGGTCAGAACCAAGCTTGGTCGTAAGTCGGATGGTAGGTGTAATAATATCATTCACTCTAAAAATGGTGTGTTGCATGAGAATGGGAGTGTTGCTGTATATTTATTCTTCTGTACTAACTTGTACAACTTGTACACAATATAAGAGTATTTGTATTGTGAAGTAATTATTATTATAATAAAAAAAAAATATTGTGAGGTAAAGGTTTCACAAACTCTTACAAGCGTACGTAAATGAACTAAAATTGGACACGTATTAATACGCGTTATTTCGCCTGACCGAGTGCTTGCCCACCACCCGCTAAGTTTGTGTTTTGACGTTGTCATAACTCGTGTATCTCATTCTCTCTCGTTTACTATTTCGTTAACTAGTTGGCTCTCGTTGACGATGGTGTCTAAGCTTAGTTGTGATAAAAAGAAGAGCCGTAAGCCTCTTACTTAAACTGCCAAGTTAGAAATGATTAAACTTAGTGAACTGACTTTTTTGGGTTATCCTAGGTTCTCTACACATATGTATGATAATCTATGTAACTGTATTTGTGGCTGAGATAGCCATCAAATACAGTTACATACAGCACCATACGTGTAAAGAACCTGGGATAACCTAAAAAGAGTCAAAGTGACTTATTTCTGACATGGAAAAACTTTTACACTGCCACTCACCTTTCACACATTCATATTAATATTTTAAGGTAACAAGTGTACTGTGTGTATTTTACTTTGTGTTTTTTGATGCCTATTTCTATTGCTAACTTAATCCTTTCAGGGTCTCCAGGCCCTCTCCCAGACTTGTTCTCAGGGTCCCTAAATTAAAAAAAAAAAAATTACTTTTTATGAAAAGATAAGAGAATCTTTTCCCAATCATAATGACACCAAAAGTAAGAAATTTGATGGAAAACTTACGTAATTATGCTCTCTCGACGATGTTTACGCATTGGCGATTTTTCCCACTTTGAGCCCTATTTTCGGCCAATTCCAGTGTACTAGTCAACAAAAATCATAACTATTTCACTAGAACTCCATTTTTTCTATTGAATAAGTACAAGAAACCACCCTTTTACCAATTTCAACTATCCAATAAAGTGGTCAGAATTTAGCAATTTTGCCAATCTCACACAAATTTCAGAAGATGCCAATTTCCAAATAGGGTCCAGAATAAACAAGAAAGACATTCCTGGCACTAAAATAACAAGTTCTCTATTCATTAGTCACATCCCCAGGCCTCTCTTATATTTCTTTGGCTTTCCACTTTGAATTTTTATTCTTACAAAAAATAGATTTACTGTTATGCAGACTACTGCATTAGTGTAGAAATGGTATAAATAATATCAGCGCACTCGTGAAAGATTATTAGACTCATCAGTTGATGTGTATTGGATGCTTGGCATGATTTGTTTACTTTTGAACTTTGGTAAAAATCGAACATTTCTGATTCTTTGAGCTGAATTTCAAGGTACTTTTCATTGTAAAACCAGTCAAAATCATCTCAATTTCTGTAATATGTCTTCCATTCTATAATATGAGATCAGGAAAACTAGAATACAACAATAAATACCATACGAAAATACAGTGCAAAGTCGCAGTTTTAATCCAAAAACACGTTCAAAGTTTTTTTTTCTCATTATGCACTGTGTGCTGCAGGATTTCTTTTATACTGCACACACTGACCACATGGACCCATTCTTTCATATGTAGGCCTACCAGCTTTCTCTCACTAGATTTGAGGGCGCTAGAATTTAGGCATACTGGTACATCAAAAACCCTGGGGCGTAAGCCGTACTAGCACGGCCGAAACCCTGAAAGGGTTAATGTATGTTAGTGAAACCTGTTATCTAGCATTTATATGCATTTATAAGGGGGGGGAAAAAAAAGGGTGTTCCACTTTATGGCGGTAGCCTGGAACTTAACCTGCCATATAAGCGGGGCCCTACTGTACATGAAACATATCATTTACACCTCATGATTTGTGTGTACATGTGAAAATATGTGTATATGCACGTACACCTGTGAAGAAATTTCTAACCCATTATTCCCCAAGAAGAGTATTATTTCCTTTATTAATGTAATGTCATGAGAGCAATAAAGAGTGAGCCTTTTCCTGGGTCTAGAATTACTATTACACAATAAATAAAACAGAGATTACTATCTTCCTATTTGGTTGGATACATCGCATGCCATGCAATAAAATTCAAAACTTCATACGTGAGGATCAGCAGTATTGACATCAGCACCCGCCTGCAGGAGAAGTGTGACAGCTTGTAGACGCCCCTCAAAAGAAGCATGATGGAGGGCTGTCCAGTGTGCTGCATCACGAACTTCTATCTGAAGCCTGCACATAGTATAATGGCATCAGTCAAAAACTATCATTCGTAAATAATGTATAGCAAATGATGTGATTCATGACGAAGCAATTAAGACTAATAGAGTAAATTCTCGATTTAATAGACTAATTGATACAGGTGCTCCTTGACTTATATTGTGACTTTTCTGATGGTGCAAAAGCAATTACTTTGGAGATGAAACTTAAGATAATTACCCAGCAAGAAGGTGGCACATCCACAACTTATATACATTTTTTTTTTCTTTTCAGTACTGGCATTCAGTTACAGTAATTTTTTTTTATTTACTAATTCACTGACTGTAATTATTTACTTATTTATTTAGCAAATCATATTCAACTTACGATGGGTCTGTCAGAATGTAACCCCCATCCTAAGTCGAGAAGCACCTGTACTAATGGTGGATAGAGATTGCATTTTCTGATCCTAACAATAACGGATAATTCTGCAACCCATGGGCTTTGTCTCTTGCTTCCTAAAGATAACATTAACATTACATAATGCATAGTTAAGGGTCTACTAGTGTTCGATTTCTACCTACCCAATCTCAGATAGTGCAATGGCCCACTTGTTGAAGGAATAATAAATTAACAATTAAGAATAATTAATGAAAAGTTATGAAAAAATTAAAGGGCAGAAGTTTCAGTAATCTTGCAAGTCACCAATTATTAGCACAGACATCGCTGAAATATAAGAAAAGGAGTGGGGTGTTATGGAACCATCTTTATATCACATCCAGCAATTCTTCCACATTACAGGAGTGCAAATGAAGTAACAACAATGATTATGATTTATTTAAATACTGGCACATGAATTGTCATCAATTACCAATTCACTTCAGGTAAATAATGTGAAAGCCAGCTCACCCAAGGTGAACACTGTAGCTCAGCGGTAACTCCTCCAGTTCAATCCCGAAGGATTTTTTTATATTTTTTTATTAACACATCGACCGTTTCCCACCAAGGCAGGGTGGGCCGAAAAAGAAAAACTTTCATCTTCATTCACTCCATCACTGTCTTGCCAGAGGCATGCCTTCACTACAGTTACAAAACTGCAACATTAATTAATACCCCACCTTCAGAATGCAGACACTGTACTTCCCATCTCCAGGACTCAAGTCCGGCCTGCCAATTACCCTGAATCCCTTCATAAATGTGATGGAGTGAAGCAGGTGCAGAATATGGGCAAAGATATGGGTTCAATTCCAGGCAGGTATAAAATATGGGTAAGTTTCCTTGCTCTTGCTGCCCACAGTCAACAAACAGTACACAATAAACATTAAAATGGTATAAAATACCGACAGGTTGTTAGGTAAGACATATGCAACAGTTAGGTATCTTTATTTCGAAACGTTTCGCCTACACAGTAGGCTTCTTCTTGTGTCTTACCTAACAACCTGTCAGTATTTTATACCATTTTAATGTTCCCTCTGTCAGACACTGCAATACAAGGTTATCTTGGTACAGACCTGAAATCAACTTGGACTACTTCTCCTAATGAGAATGGCTGGATTTGAGAGGGACCTGACATCCCAACGACTTCATTCTTACCTCTACTAGTAGCCTACATCTCACCTCTTGGTGGTATATAAGGCTCCATCCTGTCACTTCAACTCCATATTGTTTTAGACTATGGAACAATACTCTTCTCCAGACTGAGGGACTGACCACCTCAAAACTTCAAGGGTGATGGACTGATTACATCATCTTCAAGTATCTTCTGCTTCTATCAACTTTTCTGTACTCGACTTTAAGAAGCCTACTGTGTAGGCGAAACGTTTCGAAATAAAGATACCTAACTGTTGCATATGTGTCTTACCTAACAAACAGTACACATCTCAGTAGTAGTACCAGTTCCTAGTAACCAGTTACCAGTAACCAGTGTACCAGTAGATGACTCACTACAAGGCTAAATATTGGGAGTGGCATCTTAGGGGTGATAATATAAATTACAGTTTTCTTTGAAACAAGCCTAGGTACAATAACAGCTCCTAGACTGTACATTTAATGAAGAGACAAAAAGAGGAAATGCCAACCAACTCAAGGCAAAGAATGTGAAAGAACAGTCCATCTCACCCAAGACGAACAGTATGGGAGAGGAGGTAGCGCAGAACTGCCAGACAACCAAAGTTTGCTGCCAGATGTAGGAGATTACAGGTAATGCCTCGGAATCTGACCAGAGCAACACCTCTCCGCCACTCTCCATGCATAGCCAGAGCTTCCACCACAGCAACATGATCACGGTCTGTAAACAATATATCAATTATTCAAATAAACTCTAACCGATTAAATGTATTTATTATAAACGAGATGGAAGGAAATTTTCTAACAAAAATATTATAGGGTTTTAGCTGAACATACAAAAACATCTGAGCTAAAAATAAAAAATAAGGGCAATATGAATAATAAATGCTGAGGAATCAACCTTCCATGGTGACAGTAATAAGGCAGATACATGGAACATCACATTGTAACTCATTTCTTTAATGAAACATGTAAACTCTTGAACTAAATAAAGTACGTATCTGGTTGTAGTCTTAAATTGTAGTAGCAGCAGTGGTGACTATGCTGAAACTGTAAAACAACATGGAATGGGTGGGGTGTGAAACCGTGGTGACTCACTCGTCGTGGTTTGTTTGCAATTGTGTTATTACAATTTTGTTAGTCCTGAGCTTGTAAACTTATGTAATCTCAGTGCAGCCAGCACTATCTCTACTATAATTAAAGACATCATCAGACAGAAAACTCAACTACTGGAGGATTATACAATTTCATGGAAACAACTGTGACAAAACCTATGTAGGCAAGACATTCAGAGCACTCCGGAAAATAATAATGTAATGGTTGTAAATTATTTTTTTTATTAACACACCGGCTGATTCCCACCAAGGCAGGGTGGCCCGAAAAAAGAAAAACTTTCATCATTCACTCCATCACTGTCTTGCCAGAGGTGTGCTTTACACTACAGTTATAAAACTGCAACATTAACACCCCTCCTTCAGAGTGTAGACACTGTACTTCCCATCTCCAGGACTCAAGTCCGGCCTTCCGGTTTCCCTGAATCCCTTCATTCACTCCTATCAAATACGCTCATGCACGCTTGCTGGAAGTCCAAGCCCCTTGCACACAAAACCTCCTTTACCCCTCCCTCCAACCCTTCCTAGGCTGACCCCACTACAGATTTATACACTCTCAAAGTCATTCTGTTTTGTTCCACTCTCTCTACATGTCTGAACCACATCAACAACCCCTCCTCAGCCCTCTGGATAATGGTTTTGGTAATCCCACACCTTCTCCTAATTTCCAAACTAAAAATTCTCTGCATTATATTCACACCACACATTGCCCCCAGACATGACATCTCCACTGCCTCCAGCCTTCTCCTTGTTGCAACATTCATCACCCATGCTTAACACCCATACAAGAGTGTTGATACAACTATACTCTCATACATTCCCCTTTTTGCTTCCACGGACAAAGTTCTTTGTCTCCACAGACTCCTAAGTGCACCACTCACCCTTTTCCCCTGATCAATTCTGTGATTCACCTCATCCTTCATAGACCCATCTGCTGACACGTCCACTCCTAAATATATGTATACATTCACCTCCTCCATACTCTGCAACTTCTCTTCAGAATCTCCTAAAAGCACCGTGTCATCAGCAAAGAGCAACTGTGACAACTCCCACTTTGTGTTTGATTCTTTATCTTTTAACACCACACTTCTTGCCAAGACCCCTAGCATTCACTTCTCTTACAACTCCATCTATAAATATATTGAACAACCACGGTGACATCACACATCCTTGTCTAAGGCTTACTTTTACTGGGAAATAATCTCCCTCTCTCCTACATACTCTAACCTGAGCTTCACTATCCTCGTAAAAACTCTTCACTGCTTTCAGTAACCTACCTCCTATACCATACACCTGCAACATCTGCCACACTGCCCTCCCTATCCACCCTGCCATATGCCTTTTCTAAATCCATAAATGCCACAAAAACCTCTTTACCCTAATCTAAACACTGTTCACCTATATGTTTCACTGCAAACACTTTGTCTACACACCCCCTACCTTTCCTGAAGCCTCCTTATTCATCTGCTATCCTACTCTGTAAAAAATAACCATAATTTTAAAAGGGAAGGACTGGTAAGCCAGTGAAAGACCTCAGTCAGATGACCACAAGCTCCACTGGTGACTGAGACCCATGTCAAGAAACAACTGTCCTGTTTCCTGACATACCTTACCTAATCTAACCTCCAGAAACACTTAACACAGCACCAGTATGCTAGCAAAATGGAAAGCTTTCAGTGCCTGCACAATACACTATAAATCCCAAAACCACTTGATAAACTGAAATGGTGTACCACTTGTTGCCAGTAAAAATTATACCCAGAGAAGAAAATACCTTGCATCAGAACTCATCAGTACTGTGGAAAATAATTTTCCCAAAAATTATGCTGTATATTTTTATAATGTAAATATACCTGATTAATACATTACTATTGCTCTAAAGCGCATTTTAAAGAAGAGAATCGACAGGGAAGCTCTGCGCCTGCGCTGACGAGCAGGGGAAGGAGACGCCATTGTTTTTTTATGTGGTACAGGGACGCTAATGTAATGTGCATAAATTTTCGTCGCTCTAGGGGTTATATTGGTCTTAAAACCTCTCAAATAGGAGCCGAAATTGTTGGATTTGCAGTCCTGTATAACGAGAGCATTAAGCAGATGGACAGGACCGCTTTGGAACCCCAGCTAAGTCATGTCTATTTATGTTGGAATTCTGGCCAGTATTTTCTTCATAAATTTAGGCAGGCGGGGTATGATACACTGTAATCTCCAGACTAATTGGCAAGTCTTATGATTATAAATTCTCCTTCTGCAGATGACACCCGAATCTGCATGACAGTGTCTTCCATTGCACACACTGCAAGGCTCCAGGCAGACATCAACCAAATCTTTCAATGGGCTGCAGAAAACAATATGAAGTTCAATGATGAGAAATTTCAATTACTCCGATATGGTAGACACGAGGAAATCAAAACTTCATCAGAGTACAAAACAAATTCCGGCCACAAAATAGAGAGAAAAACAAACGTCAAAGACCTGGAATGATCATGTCGGAGGATCTCGCCTTCAAGGACCATAACATTATATCAATTGCAGCTGCTAGAAAAATGACAGGATGGATAATGAGAACCTTCAAAACTAGGGATGCCAAGCCCATGATGACACTCTTCAGGTCGCTTGTTCTATCTAGGCTGGAATACTGCTGCACACTAACAGCACCTTTCAAGGCAGATGAAATTGCTGACCTAGAAAATGTACAGAGAACCTTCACAGCGCGCATAACGGAGATAAAACACCTCAAATACTGGGAGCACTTGAAGTTCCTGAACCTGTATTCCCTGGAATGCAGGCGGGAGAGATACATGATTATATACACCTGGAAAATCCTAGAGGGACTAGTACCGAACTTGCACACGAAAATCACTCACAATGAAAGCAAAAGACTTGGCAGACGAGGTAGTAGGTTGGTAGACAGCAACCACCCAGGGAAGTACTACCGTCCTGCCAGATGACTGTGAAACAGAAACCTGTAACTGTTTTGCATGATGGTAGGATTGCTGGTTTCTTTTTCTGTCTCATAAACACGCTAGATAACAGGGATATCTTGCTACTCCTACTTACACTTTGGTCACACTTCACAGACACGCACATGCATATATATATACATACATCTAGGTTTTTCTCCTTTTTCTAAATAGCTCTTGTTCTTCTTTATTTCTTCTATTGTCCATGGGGAAGTGGAAAAGAATCTTTCCTCCGTAAGCCATGCGTGTCGTATGAGGCGACTAAAATGCCGGGAGCAATGGGCTAGTAACCCCTTCTCCTGTAGACACTTACTAAAAAAGAGAAGAAGAAAAACTTTATAAAACTGGGATGCTTAAATGTGCGTGGATGTAGTGCGGATGACAAGAAACAGATGATTGCTGATGTTATGAATGAAAAGAAGTTGGATGTCCTGGCCCTAAGCGAAACAAAGCTGAAGGGGGTAGGAGAGTTTCAGTGGGGGGAAATAAATGGGATTAAATCTGGAGTATCTGAGAGAGTTAGAGCAAAGGAAGGGGTAGCAGTAATGTTAAATGATCAGTTATGGAAGGAGAAAAGAGAATATGAATGTGTAAATTCAAGAATTATGTGGATTAAAGTAAAGGTTGGATGCGAGAAGTGGGTCATAATAAGCGTGTATGCACCTGGAGAAGAGAGGAATGCAGAGGAGAGAGAGAGATTTTGGGAGATGTTAAGTGAATGTATAGGAGCCTTTGAACCAAGTGAGAGAGTAATTGTGGTAGGGGACCTGAATGCTAAAGTAGGAGAAACTTTTAGAGAGGGTGTGGTAGGTAAGTTTGGGGTGCCAGGTGTAAATGATAATGGGAGCCCTTTGATTGAACTTTGTATAGAAAGGGGTTTAGTTATAGGTAATACATATTTTAAGAAAAAGAGGATAAATAAGTATACAAGATATGATGTAGGGCGAAATGACAGTAGTTTGTTGGATTATGTATTGGTAGATAAAAGACTGTTGAGTAGACTTCAGGATGTACATGTTTATAGAGGGGCCACAGATATATCAGATCACTTTCTAGTTGTAGCTACACTGAGAGTAAAAGGTAGATGGGATACAAGGAGAATAGAAGCATCAGGGAAGAGAGAGGTGAAGGTTTATAAACTAAAAGAGGAGGCAGTTAGGGTAAGATATAAACAGCTATTGGAGGATAGATGGGCTAATGAGAGCATAGGCAATGGGGTCGAAGAGGTATGGGGTAGGTTTAAAAATGTAGTGTTAGAGTGTTCAGCAGAAGTTTGTGGTTACAGGAAAGTGGGTGCGGGAGGGAAGAGGAGCGATTGGTGGAATGATGATGTAAAGAGAGTAGTAAGGGAGAAAAAGTTAGCATATGAGAAGTTTTTACAAAGTAGAAGTGATGCAAGGAGGGAAGAGTATATGGAGAAAAAGAGAGAGGTTAAGAGAGTGGTGAAGCAATGTAAAAAGAGAGCAAATGAGAGAGTGGGTGAGATGTTATCAACAAATTTTGTTGAAAATAAGAAAAAGTTTTGGAGTGAGATTAACAAGTTAAGAAAGCCTAGAGAACAAATGGATTTGTCAGTTAAAAATAGGAGAGGAGAGTTATTAAATGGAGAGTTAGAGGTATTGGGAAGATGGAGGGAATATTTTGAGGAATTGTTAAATGTTGATGAAGATAGGGAAGCTGTGATTTCGTGTATAGGACAAGGAGGAATAACATCTTGTAGGAGTGAGGAAGAGCCAGTTGTGAGTGTGGGGGAAGTTCGTGAGGCAGTAGGTAAAATGAAAGGGGGTAAGGCAGCCGGGATTGATGGGATAAAGATAGAAATGTTAAAAGCAGGTGGGGATATAGTTTTGGAGTGGTTGGTGCAATTATTTAATAAATGTATGGAAGAGGGTAAGGTACCTAGGGATTGGCAGAGAGCATGCATAGTTCCTTTGTATAAAGGCAAAGGGGATAAAAGAGAGTGCAAAAATTATAGGGGGATAAGTCTGCTGAGTATACCTGGTAAAGTGTATGGTAGAGTTATTATTGAAAGAATTAAGAGTAAGACGGAGAATAGGATAGCAGATGAACAAGGAGGCTTTAGGAAAGGTAGGGGGTGTGTGGACCAGGTGTTTACAGTGAAACATATAAGTGAACAGTATTTAGATAAGGTTAAAGAGGTCTTTGTGGCATTTATGGATTTGGAAAAGGCGTATGACAGGGTGGATAGGGGGGCAATGTGGCAGATGTTGCAAGTGTATGGTGTAGGAGGTAGGTTACTGAAAGCAGTGAAGAGTTTTTACGAGGATAGTGAGGCTCAAGTTAGAGTATGTAGGAAAGAGGGAAATTATTTCCCAGTAAAAGTAGGCCTTAGACAAGGATGTGTGATGTCACCGTGGTTGTTTAATATATTTATAGATGGGGTTGTAAGAGAAGTAAATGCGAGGGTCTTGACAAGAGGCGTGGAGTTAAAAGATAAAGAATCACACACAAAGTGGGAGTTGTCACAGCTGCTCTTTGCTGATGACACTGTGCTCTTGGGAGATTCTGAAGAGAAGTTGCAGAGATTGGTGGATGAATTTGGTAGGGTGTGCAAAAGAAGAAAATTAAAGGTGAATACAGGAAAGAGTAAGGTTATGAGGATAACAAAAAGATTAGGTGATGAAAGATTGAATATCAGATTGGAGGGAGAGAGTATGGAGGAGGTGAATGTATTCAGATATTTGGGAGTGGACGTGTCAGCGGATGGGTCTATGAAAGATGAGGTGAATCATAGAATTGATGAGGGAAAAAGAGTGAGTGGTGCACTTAGGAGTCTGTGGAGACAAAGAACTTTGTCCTTGGAGGCAAAGAGGGGAATGTATGAGAGTATAGTTTTACCAACGCTCTTATATGGGTGTGAAGCATGGGTGATGAATGTTGCAGCGAGGAGAAGGCTGGAGGCAGTGGAGATGTCATGTCTGAGGGCAATGTGTGGTGTGAATATAATGCAGAGAATTCGTAGTTTGGAAGTTAGGAGGAGGTGCGGGATTACCAAAACTGTTGTCCAGAGGGCTGAGGAAGGGTTGTTGAGGTGGTTCGGACATGTAGAGAGAATGGAGCGAAACAGAATGACTTCAAGAGTGTATCAGTCTGTAGTGGAAGGAAGGCGGGGTAGGGGTCGGCCTAGGAAAGGTTGGAGAGAGGGGGTAAAGGAGGTTTTGTGTGCGAGGGGCTTGGACTTCCAGCAGGTATGCGTGAGCGTGTTTGATAGGAGTGAATGGAGACAAATGGTTTTTAATACTTGACGTGCTGTTGGAGTGTGAGCAAAGTAACATTTATGAAGGGGTTCAGGGAAACCGGCAGGCCGGACTTGAGTCCTGGAGATGGGAAGTACAGTGCCTGCACTCTGAAGGAGGGGTGTTAATGTTGCAGTTTAAAAACTGTAGTGTAAAGCACCCTTCTGGCAAGACAGTGATGGAGTGAATGATGGTGAAAGTTTTTCTTTTTCGGGCCACCCTGCCTTGGTGGGAATCGGCCAGTGTGATAATAAACTCCAAGTAAAGGCTGTCAGGGTATTAACAGACAACATGTTGCATACATTGCCAGAAGCAAGGGGCTAGTAACCCCTTCTCCTGTATAAATTACTAAATTTAAAAAGAAAAACTTTCATTTTTCTTCTTAGGCCATCCTGATCGGCGAGATATGGCCAATTCATAAGTTACATATGTCTTCCTGAAGTGACTAAGATTTTTTCTTTGCAGATTGGTTTACAAGGGGCAATTACAATAAAAACCAAGCACTAAACCCACAAGGGTCATACCCACAAGTGGCAATATATGAAATGTCAAGACAAAATTATGATGCAAAACCTCCCCATTTGTTTACAGTCCTAATGAAATGTTGAACAACAATGAAAAGATGGATGGAAATACAGGGACATCATATATGTAAATGAATATACAGTGGTCCGCGTATCTGCGGGGGATACCCTCCAAGACATACCATGGATAGTAGCAAACCCTATATATGCCATTTTTATTTACATACATACGTATAATAAAGTTTAATTGATAAATTATGCAAAATAAGTCTAGAATTAGCACTTTCATTGATGGGGGAAACATTTCACAGCCAGCATCACTACTTTTGTGCTTTGGGGCCATCATTAAGCATAATTAAGGGCTATTTTTGGGTCACATTGAATTGTGGATAACCGAAACCACAGATACCGAATCCATGGACATGGGGGTTCTACTGTATACATAAGTGGTAGGTAGAGTGGAGGGACTTCAAGAAAGGATATATGCACTCAGACACTAACATGTTGCAATGTGTATTGGCTGCCAGCCAGACTTAGCATCCTTGCAGTGAACATCAACACCAGCTTGAAGCAGCACTTGTGTCAGCTCCACATTTCCTGCAATGCAGTAAATATAATTACAGACTCAATCACAATAAAAGTCACATTAACATCACACATCATTTAATGAATCAGTTAATAATTCTATTTAATCATATCACCATATGAATAACTTAAGTGTAATGAACACTTGTCAATGCTATAATAACCCGCATGGAGACAAACTCAGGGTACTGATCAATCTGTATATTTCAACCTCTTTCTGGGATTCTCTAGTGAAGAGGATCCCAGAAGGGGGTCAAAATATACAGATCAATTAAGCCAATGAGTTTCCGTCTCTGTGAGAGTTATTACCAAGCACATCAACATATGCACAAAATACCCTGGAAAAAATTCTATAGGTTAATTATATTAATGCTGGTCTATCTACTTGTATTGTTGACTTTTAGCCATTTTCACCACATCAGCTGTTTCCCAGCAGAGTATGGTAATCCAAAGACAGAAACACATTCACCATCACTCGTCTAACTGCTATCTTGCTAGAAATTCCTGGCTATCATGCATCAAGTCAGGTAAGGTCCAAGCTGGGTTCCCTGAATAACTCCATACATGTTACCCAGCTCACACTCCAACAGCATGCCAAACACTAGTCTTAAAAATCACCCACTGGCACTTTCTTTTTAACCCTTAAAACTGTCCAAACGTAGATCTACGTTTTTTCAACATTTGAAAGTATGTAAAAAAATGTAGACTTTTTTTTTTACATTTGAAAATGTGTAAAAAACTTTGATCTACATTTTTTTTTTTTGTTATATTTGAAAATACGTAAAAAAAAAAACGTAGATCTACTTTTGAAGCACTACGCATGTGAACGTAGATCTGTTTGGACAGTTTAAGGGTTAAAGGAGAGACAAAGTATAATGCAATCATTTACTGACAATGTTTCACCCACACAGTGACCTTTATTACGTCATAAACAGATCAATACAGTACACACACAACCCACACATAGCGAAAAGAAACTTGGGACGTTTCGGTCAGACTTGGACCGAAACGTCGATGTAAGTTTCTTTCTCTTATGTGTGGGTATTCTTGTGTATTGTTCCAGTCATGGTATTATGTCCTTTTATTCTTTCTAGATCAATACAGACTTGTGTTATACTTCATTTATCTCTCTTTATTCCATCATTTAACCCTTTGAGGGTCGACAGGCCCTCTCCGAAACTCGTTCTCAGGGTCGGCCAAATTTCAAAAAAAAAAAAAATTATTTTTTCTTATGAAAAAATAGAGTTTTTTTTTCTAAACATTATAGGATAAACAAAAAAAATTTAACATCAATACTTACGGAGATATGGATGCATGAAGTTTGCAGAAAATGAGCCGCGTATGGCAACAGCGGCGACTGCCGCTCACCCGGTAAACTTTAGTTTACTTGTATTTGAAGGTTTGTTGTTTTTTTCACTATTTTATTTTTTCACATAACTTATGTGGCCTATGAGACCAAAGTAAGGTGCAATGTACATATATACACTCGTTGTATACAACACAATAAGCACACAAACATAATTATCAATATATTGTTTACAAAACTTGTTTACAAAAACAAACAATACAAAAAATTGTTTATTATTATTGTTCTATAATATATATACCAATATACAGTCACTGAACATATTCCTATTAGTTCTGCAGCTTGTGGAACTCTGAAACATGGTGTCATACACAATGGTGTTTTATCTTTCTCCCTCATTCTATCTCTTTCAATCTGTCTCTCTCTTTCTATCTGTCTGTCTATCTCTGTCTCACAGGTACACATAAATACAAGTATACATAGTATAAATTACCTAGGATAACCCAAGAAATCCAGACAAAGTGCTATACTCTGCTTGAAGATGTGAGTAAAAGTGATGACACAGTCTTGTGGCTCTCTGAGACAGAGAGCTAGACGGATAGACAGATAGACAGGGAGCTTGACAGACAGACAAATAGACAGACAGAAATGTTAGTGTACCAGTACCAGTGTACTAGTGTTCCACCCTCCTCCTCCTCTTCTTCCTCTTCCTCCTCTTCCCCCTACTCTTCCTCCTCTTCCCCCTACTCTTCCTCTTCCTCTTCCTCCTCTTCCTCTTCCTCCTCTTCCTCTTCCTCCTACTCTTCCTCTTCCTCCTCCTCCTCTTCCTCCTCCTCCTCTTCTTCCTCTTCCTCCTCCTCTTCTTCCTCTTCCTCCTCTTCCCCCTAATCTTCCTCCTACTATTCCTCTTCCTCTCCTCTTCCTCTTATTCCTCTTCCTCCTACTCTTCCTCTTCCTCCTCCTCCTCGTCCTCCTCCTCCTCTTCTTCCTCTTCCCCCTACTCTCCTTCCTCCATAGTGTAAATTACAAGGAGTCGGCAGCTGTCAAAGTGACATATTGGCTCATTACTCTTTCCCCCTCCGGCCTGTCAAAACAATGGGGTCGGATGCTGCTTCCCCTCCTCCATTCTATCTAATTATCTTTCTCCCTCATTCTATCTGTCTGTCTATCTCTGTCTCACAGGTACACATAAATACAAGTATACATAGTATAAATTACCTAGGATAACCCAAGAAACCCAGACAAAGTGCTATACTCTGCTTGAAGATGTGAGTAAAAGTGATGACGCAGTCTTGTGGCTCTCTGAGACAGAGAGCTAGATGGATAGACAGGGAGCTTGACAGACAGGCAAATAGACAGACAGAAATGTTAGTATACCAGCAAAAACAAAGGGAGGGCGATGTTCATCTCATCTTTTGGCATCAGCTCTACCCTCATTTACCCTCATCAAACGTCAGCACTTATCAGATGTTATCTCCCCTTATCTTGTTACTGTCATGGGTGAACATTTATTATTACATATTATTATTATTACCTATTATTATTATTATGTATTATTATTATTATTATTATTATTATGTATTATTATTATTATGTATTATTATTATGTATTATTGTTATCATTACGTATTCTTCTTCTTCCTCCTCCTCCTCCTCCTCTTCCTCCTCCTCCTCCTCCTCCTCCTCTTCTTCTTCCTCCTCCTCCTCCTCCTCCTCCTCTGCCTCCTCCTCCTCTTGCCTCCTCCTCCTCTGCCTCCTCCTCCTCTTGCCTCCTCCTCCTCTGCCTCCTCCTCCTCTGCCTCCTCCTCCTCCTCCATTCTTGGAACAAGTTTGAAGAGCTTGTAGTTCATAATCACTATCATTATCATCACCAATGCTCACATCTGAGTCTGGGATTTTGGAAAATAGGAGTTTCCTCTTTGATTCTGGTACAATTGAACGACGGCCCAGCACCAGAGGTGGAAGGCTGTGGGTTGTCTGGGTTTTCCTCACTATTACCCATATTATGGTCATTAGTTTCGGTCAAAACCTCACCAGAACCTTGAAACTCATCTTCACTGTCACTTCCATCTGTATTAGAACTGTCACTGGGGAACAAAAGTGTCCCAATTCGCCGAGGAGTGAGGAACTTCTTACCACAGGGCACGGTGGAAATTGTGTACTATGATGGCATTCCCACAATGCACCACTGGGTCCCAGATTTTTTTCCTACTGCGCACACCCACCACACAGACCCATTCTCTCACATCTAGGCTTATCAGCCTTTTCCTGCGAGATTTGAGGCCGCTAGAATTTATGCGTACTAGTACGACAAAAACCCCTACGCGTAAGACGTACTAGTACGACCAAAACCCTCAAAGGGTTAAAGACTATAGCATTTGTTATGTGTATGTAAAACTGTAATTAATCTCTATAAAATGTATTTTTTTTGTGAATATTTTTGGGTTTCTGGAACGGATTAATTGTATTTCCATTATTTCTTATGGGAAATACTGCTTCAAATTTCAGACTTCTGGAATTTAGAACTAGCTCCTGGAACGGATTAAGTTCGAAATTTGAGGTTCCACTGTACCTCCCTAGAATCTTCTCCCGATCATAATGACACCAAAAGTATGAAATTTGATGGAAAATTTATGGAATTATGCTCTCACGAAGTTAGCAGTCTCGACGATGTTTTCGCATCAGCGATTTTGCCCACCTTGAGCCCTATTTTTGGCCAATTCCAGTGTACTAGTTGACAAAAATCATAACTATTTCACTAGAATCCCATTTTTTCTATAGAATGAGTACAAGAAACCACCCATTTACCAATTTCAACTATCCAAAACAGTGGTCAGAATTTAGCAATTTTGCCAATTTCACACAAATTTCAAAAGATGCCAATTTCGGAATAGGGTCCAGAATAAACAAGAAAGACATTCCTGGCACTAAAATAACATTTCCTCTGTTCATTAGTCACGTCCCCAGGCCCCTCTTACATTCTTTTGCTTTCCACTTTGAATTTTTATTCTCACAAAAAATAGAAGATTTACTCTTATACAGACTACTGTATTAGTGTAGAAATGGTATAAATAATATTGGCGCACTTGTGAAAGAATATCAGACTCACCAGTTCACGTGTATTGGATGCGTAGCATGATTTGTTTACTTCTGAACTTTGGTAAAAATCAAACATTTCTGCTACTTTGAGCTCAATTTCAAGGTACTTTTCATTGTAAAACCAGTCAAAATCATCTCAATTTCTGTAATATGTCTTCCATTCTATAAAATGAGACCAAGAAAACTAGAATACAACAATAAATACCATACGAAAATACAGTGCAAAGTCGCTGTTTTAATCCAAAAACACAGTTTTTTTTTTTTTTCTCATTATGCACTGTGTGTTGCAGGATTTTTTTTATACTGTGCACACTGACCACATAGACCCATTCTTTCATATGTAAGCCTACCAGCTTTCTCTCATTACATTTGAGGGTGCTAGAATTTAGGCGTACTAGTACGTCAAAAACCCTGGTGTGTAAGCCATACTAGTACGTCCGAAACCCTTAAAGGGTTAAAGTAAGTAATGCCCTATATGCATTTTTTTAAGTCGCTTAGAAAGCTTTTGTTTGCTGAGTTTAATTAGGGCGACACTTTAACCCTTTCAGGGTTTCCGACATACTAGTACGGCTTACGCACCAGGGTTATTGACGTACTAGTACGCCTAAATTCTAGCGCCTTCAAATCTAGTGAGAGAAAGCTGGTAGGCCTACATATGAAAGAATGGGTCTATGTGGTCAGTGTGCACAGTATAAAAAAAATCCTGCAGCACACAGTGCATAATGAGAAAAAAAAAAAACTTTGACCATGTTTTTGGATTAAATCAGCGACTTTGCACTGTATTTTCGTATGGTATTTATGGTTGTATTCTAGTTTTCCTGGTCTCATTTTATAGGATAGAAAACATATTAAGGAAATGGAGAGGATTTTGATTGGGTTCATAATGAAAAGTACCTTGAGACTGAGCTCAAAGTAGCAGAAATGTTCGATTTTTACCAAAGTTCAAAAGTAAACAAATCATGCCAAGCGTCCAATACACGTCAGCTGGTGAGTCTAATATTCTTTCACAAGTGCGCTGATATTATTTATACCATTTCTACACTTATGCAATAGTCTGCCTAACAGTAAATCTTCTATTTTTTGTGAAAATAAAAATTCAAAGTGGAAAGCAAAAGAAATGTAAGAGGGGCCTGGGGACATGACTAATGAACAGAGAGAATGTTATTTCAGTGCCAGGAATGTGTGTCTTGCTTATTCTGGACCTTATTTGGATATTGGCATCTTCTGAAATTTGTGCAAAATTGGCAAAATTGCCAATTTCTGACCACTTTATTGGATAGTTGAAATCGGTAAATGGGTGGTTTCTTGTACGCATTCGATAGAAAAAATGGAGTTCTAGCAAAATAGTTATGATTTTTATTGACTAGTACACTGGAATTGGCCGAAAATAGGATTCAAAGTGTGTGAAATCGCTGATACATAAACATTGTCGAGACCGCTAACTTCACGAGAGCATAATTCCGTAAGTGTTCCATCAAATTTCATACTTTTGGAGCCATCATGATCGGGAAAAGATTCTCTATCATTTCATAAGAAAAAATAATGTTTTTTTTCGTTTTTTGAAAAATTTCCAACCCTGAGAACAAGTTTAGGAGAGGGCCTCTCGACCCTGAAAGGGTTAAAGTGCAGGCACTGTACTTCCCACCTCCAGGAGTGCAGACACTGTACTTCCCACCTCCAGGAGTGCAGGCACTGTACTTCCCACCTCCAGGAGTGCAGGCACTGTACTTCCCACCTCCAGGAGTGCAGGCACTGTACTTCCCACCTCCAGGAGTGCAGGCACTGTACTTCCCACCTCCAGGAGTGCAGGCACTGTACTTCCCACCTCCAGGAGTGCAGGCACTGTACTTCCCACCTCCAGGAGTGCAGGCACTGTACTTCCCACCTCCAGGAGTGCAGGCACTGTACTTCCCACCTCCAGGAGTGCAGACACTGTACTTCCCACCTCCAGGAGTGCAGACACTGTACTTCCCACCTCCAGGAGTGCAGGCACTGTACTTCCCACCTCCAGGAGTGCAGACACTGTACTTCCCACCTCCAGGAGTGCAGACACTGTACTTCCCACCTCCAGGAGTGCAGACACTGTACTTCCCACCTCCAGGAGTGCAGACACTGTACTTCCCACCTCCAGGAGTGCAGACACTGTACTTCCCACCTCCAGGAGTGCAGGCACTGTACTTCCCACCTCCAGGAGTGCAGACACTGTACTTCCCACCTCCAGGAGTGCAGACACTGTACTTCCCACCTCCAGGAGTGCAGACACTGTACTTCCCACCTCCAGGAGTGCAGGCACTGTACTTCCCACCTCCAGGAGTGCAGGCACTGTACTTCCCACCTCCAGGAGTGCAGGCACTGTACTTCCCACCTCCAGGAGTGCAGGCACTGTACTTCCCACCTCCAGGAGTGCAGGCACTGTACTTCCCACCTCCAGGAGTGCAGGCACTGTACTTCCCACCTCCAGGAGTGCAGGCACTGTACTTCCCACCTCCAGGAGTGCAGGCACTGTACTTCCCACCTCCAGGAGTGCAGGCACTGTACTTCCCACCTCCAGGAGTGCAGGCACTGTACTTCCCACCTCCAGGAGTGCAGACACTGTACTTCCCACCTCCAGGAGTGCAGGCACTGTACTTCCCACCTCCAGGAGTGCAGGCACTGTACTTCCCACCTCCAGGAGTGCAGGCACTGTACTTCCCACCTCCAGGAGTGCAGGCACTGTACTTCCCACCTCCAGGAGTGCAGGCACTGTACTTCCCACCTCCAGGAGTGCAGGCACTGTACTTCCCACCTCCAGGAGTGCAGGCACTGTACTTCCCACCTCCAGGAGTGCAGGCACTGTACTTCCCACCTCCAGGAGTGCAGGCACTGTACTTCCCACCTCCAGGAGTGCAGGCACTGTACTTCCCACCTCCAGGAGTGCAGGCACTGTACTTCCCACCTCCAGGAGTGCAGGCACTGTACTTCCCACCTCCAGGAGTGCAGACACTGTACTTCCCACCTCCAGGAGTGCAGACACTGTACTTCCCACCTCCAGGAGTGCAGACACTGTACTTCCCACCTCCAGGAGTGCAGACACTGTACTTCCCACCTCCAGGAGTGCAGACACTGTACTTCCCACCTCCAGGAGTGCAGACACTGTACTTCCCACCTCCAGGAGTGCAGGCACTGTACTTCCCACCTCCAGGAGTGCAGGCACTGTACTTCCCACCTCCAGGAGTGCAGGCACTGTACTTCCCACCTCCAGGAGTGCAGGCACTGTACTTCCCACCTCCAGGAGTGCAGGCACTGTACTTCCCACCTCCAGGAGTGCAGGCACTGTACTTCCCACCTCCAGGAGTGCAGGCACTGTACTTCCCACCTCCAGGAGTGCAGGCACTGTACTTCCCACCTCCAGGAGTGCAGGCACTGTACTTCCCACCTCCAGGAGTGCAGGCACTGTACTTCCCACCTCCAGGAGTGCAGGCACTGTACTTCCCACCTCCAGGAGTGCAGGCACTGTACTTCCCACCTCCAGGAGTGCAGGCACTGTACTTCCCACCTCCAGGAGTGCAGGCACTGTACTTCCCACCTCCAGGAGTGCAGGCACTGTACTTCCCACCTCCAGGAGTGCAGGCACTGTACTTCCCACCTCCAGGAGTGCAGGCACTGTACTTCCCACCTCCAGGAGTGCAGACACTGTACTTCCCACCTCCAGGAGTGCAGGCACTGTACTTCCCACCTCCAGGAGTGCAGGCACTGTACTTCCCACCTCCAGGAGTGCAGGCACTGTACTTCCCACCTCCAGGAGTGCAGGCACTGTACTTCCCACCTCCAGGAGTGCAGACACTGTACTTCCCACCTCCAGGAGTGCAGGCACTGTACTTCCCACCTCCAGGAGTGCAGGCACTGTACTTCCCACCTCCAGGAGTGCAGACACTGTACTTCCCACCTCCAGGAGTGCAGGCACTGTACTTCCCACCTCCAGGAGTGCAGGCACTGTACTTCCCACCTCCAGGAGTGCAGGCACTGTACTTCCCACCTCCAGGAGTGCAGGCACTGTACTTCCCACCTCCAGGAGTGCAGGCACTGTACTTCCCACCTCCAGGAGTGCAGACACTGTACTTCCCACCTCCAGGAGTGCAGGCACTGTACTTCCCACCTCCAGGAGTGCAGGCACTGTACTTCCCACCTCCAGGAGTGCAGGCACTGTACTTCCCACCTCCAGGAGTGCAGGCACTGTACTTCCCACCTCCAGGAGTGCAGGCACTGTACTTCCCACCTCCAGGAGTGCAGGCACTGTACTTCCCACCTCCAGGAGTGCAGGCACTGTACTTCCCACCTCCAGGAGTGCAGGCACTGTACTTCCCACCTCCAGGAGTGCAGGCACTGTACTTCCCACCTCCAGGAGTGCAGGCACTGTACTTCCCACCTCCAGGAGTGCAGGCACTGTACTTCCCACCTCCAGGAGTGCAGGCACTGTACTTCCCACCTCCAGGAGTGCAGGCACTGTACTTCCCACCTCCAGGAGTGCAGGCACTGTACTTCCCACCTCCAGGAGTGCAGGCACTGTACTTCCCACCTCCAGGAGTGCAGGCACTGTACTTCCCACCTCCAGGAGTGCAGGCACTGTACTTCCCACCTCCAGGAGTGCAGACACTGTACTTCCCACCTCCAGGAGTGCAGACACTGTACTTCCCACCTCCAGGAGTGCAGGCACTGTACTTCCCACCTCCAGGAGTGCAGACACTGTACTTCCCACCTCCAGGAGTGCAGGCACTGTACTTCCCACCTCCAGGAGTGCAGACACTGTACTTCCCACCTCCAGGAGTGCAGGCACTGTACTTCCCACCTCCAGGAGTGCAGACACTGTACTTCCCACCTCCAGGAGTGCAGGCACTGTACTTCCCACCTCCAGGAGTGCAGGCACTGTACTTCCCACCTCCAGGAGTGCAGGCACTGTACTTCCCACCTCCAGGAGTGCAGGCACTGTACTTCCCACCTCCAGGAGTGCAGGCACTGTACTTCCCACCTCCAGGAGTGCAGGCACTGTACTTCCCACCTCCAGGAGTGCAGGCACTGTACTTCCCACCTCCAGGAGTGCAGGCACTGTACTTCCCACCTCCAGGAGTGCAGACACTGTACTTCCCACCTCCAGGAGTGCAGGCACTGTACTTCCCACCTCCAGGAGTGCAGGCACTGTACTTCCCACCTCCAGGAGTGCAGGCACTGTACTTCCCACCTCCAGGAGTGCAGGCACTGTACTTCCCACCTCCAGGAGTGCAGGCACTGTACTTCCCACCTCCAGGAGTGCAGGCACTGTACTTCCCACCTCCAGGAGTGCAGGCACTGTACTTCCCACCTCCAGGAGTGCAGGCACTGTACTTCCCACCTCCAGGAGTGCAGACACTGTACTTCCCACCTCCAGGAGTGCAGGCACTGTACTTCCCACCTCCAGGAGTGCAGGCACTGTACTTCCCACCTCCAGGAGTGCAGGCACTGTACTTCCCACCTCCAGGAGTGCAGGCACTGTACTTCCCACCTCCAGGAGTGCAGGCACTGTACTTCACACCTCCAGGAGTGCAGGCACTGTACTTCCCACCTCCAGGAGTGCAGGCACTGTACTTCCCACCTCCAGGAGTGCAGGCACTGTACTTCCCACCTCCAGGAGTGCAGGCACTGTACTTCCCACCTCCAGGAGTGCAGGCACTGTACTTCCCACCTCCAGGAGTGCAGGCACTGTACTTCCCACCTCCAGGAGTGCAGGCACTGTACTTCCCACCTCCAGGAGTGCAGGCACTGTACTTCCCACCTCCAGGAGTGCAGACACTGTACTTCCCACCTCCAGGAGTGCAGGCACTGTACTTCCCACCTCCAGGAGTGCAGGCACTGTACTTCCCACCTCCAGGAGTGCAGGCACTGTACTTCCCACCTCCAGGAGTGCAGACACTGTACTTCCCACCTCCAGGAGTGCAGGCACTGTACTTCCCACCTCCAGGAGTGCAGACACTGTACTTCCCACCTCCAGGAGTGCAGGCACTGTACTTCCCACCTCCAGGAGTGCAGACACTGTACTTCCCACCTCCAGGAGTGCAGACACTGTACTTCCCACCTCCAGGAGTGCAGACACTGTACTTCCCACCTCCAGGAGTGCAGGCACTGTACTTCCCACCTCCAGGAGTGCAGGCACTGTACTTCCCACCTCCAGGAGTGGACACTGTACTTCCCACCTCCAGGAGTGCAGGCACTGTACTTCCCACCTCCAGGAGTGCAGGCACTGTACTTCCCACCTCCAGGAGTGCAGACACTGTACTTCCCACCTCCAGGAGTGCAGGCACTGTACTTCCCACCTCCAGGAGTGCAGGCACTGTACTTCCCACCTCCAGGAGTGCAGGCACTGTACTTCCCACCTCCAGGAGTGCAGACACTGTACTTCCCACCTCCAGGAGTGCAGACACTGTACTTCCCACCTCCAGGAGTGCAGACACTGTACTTCCCACCTCCAGGAGTGCAGGCACTGTACTTCCCACCTCCAGGTGCAGTGTACTTCCCACCTCCAGGAGTGCAGGCACTGTACTTCCCACCTCCAGGAGTGCAGGCACAGTACTTCCCACCTCCAGGAGTGCAGGCACCGTACTTCCCACCTCCAGGAGTGCAGGCACCGTACTTCCCACCTCCAGGAGTGCAGGCACCGTACTTCCCACCTCCAGGAGTGCAGGCACTGTACTGTACTTCCCACCTCCAGGAGTGCAGGCACTGTACTTCCCACCTCCAGGAGTGCAGGCACTGTACTTCCCACCTCCAGGAGTGCAGGCACTGTACTTCCCACCTCCAGGAGTGCAGGCACTGTACTTCCCACCTCCAGGAGTGCAGACACTGTACTTCCCACCTCCAGGAGTGCAGGCACTGTACTTCCCACCTCCAGGAGTGCAGGCACTGTACTTCCCACCTCCAGGAGTGCAGGCACTGTACTTCCCACCTCCAGGAGTGCAGGCACTGTACTTCCCACCTCCAGGAGTGCAGGCACTGTACTTCCCACCTCCAGGAGTGCAGGCACTGTACTTCCCACCTCCAGGAGTGCAGGCACTGTACTTCCCACCTCCAGGAGTGCAGGCACTGTACTTCCCACCTCCAGGAGTGCAGGCACTGTACTTCCCACCTCCAGGAGTGCAGGCACTGTACTTCCCACCTCCAGGAGTGCAGGCACTGTACTTCCCACCTCCAGGAGTGCAGGCACTGTACTTCCCACCTCCAGGAGTGCAGGCACTGTACTTCCCACCTCCAGGAGTGCAGGCACTGTACTTCCCACCTCCAGGAGTGCAGGCACTGTACTTCCCACCTCCAGGAGTGCAGACACTGTACTTCCCACCTCCAGGAGTGCAGACACTGTACTTCCCACCTCCAGGAGTGCAGACACTGTACTTCCCACCTCCAGGAGTGCAGGCACTGTACTTCCCACCTCCAGGAGTGCAGAGTGCAGACACTGTACTTCCCACCTCCAGGAGTGCAGACACTGTACTTCCCACCTCCAGGAGTGCAGGCACTGTACTTCCCACCTCCAGGAGTGCAGGCACTGTACTTCCCACCTCCAGGAGTGCAGACACTGTACTTCCCACCTCCAGGAGTGCAGACACTGTACTTCCCACCTCCAGGAGTGCAGGCACTGTACTTCCCACCTCCAGGAGTGCAGACACTGTACTTCCCACCTCCAGGAGTGCAGGCACTGTACTTCCCACCTCCAGGAGTGCAGGCACTGTACTTCCCACCTCCAGGAGTGCAGGCACTGTACTTCCCACCTCCAGGAGTGCAGGCACTGTACTTCCCACCTCCAGGAGTGCAGGCACTGTACTTCCCACCTCCAGGAGTGCAGGCACTGTACTTCCCACCTCCAGGAGTGCAGGCACTGTACTTCCCACCTCCAGGAGTGCAGGCACTGTACTTCCCACCTCCAGGAGTGCAGGCACTGTACTTCCCACCTCCAGGAGTGCAGGCACTGTACTTCCCACCTCCAGGAGTGCAGGCACTGTACTTCCCACCTCCAGGAGTGCAGGCACTGTACTTCCCACCTCCAGGAGTGCAGGCACTGTACTTCCCACCTCCAGGAGTGCAGGCACTGTACTTCCCACCTCCAGGAGTGCAGGCACTGTACTTCCCACCTCCAGGAGTGCAGGCACTGTACTTCCCACCTCCAGGAGTGCAGGCACTGTACTTCCCACCTCCAGGAGTGCAGGCACTGTACTTCCCACCTCCAGGAGTGCAGGTACACTCCAGGAGTGCAGGCACTGTACTTCCCACCTCCAGGAGTGCAGGCACTGTACTTCCCACCTCCAGGAGTGCAGACACTGTACTTCCCACCTCCAGGAGTGCAGGCACTGTACTTCCCACCTCCAGGAGTGCAGACACTGTACTTCCCACCTCCAGGAGTGCAGGCACTGTACTTCCCACCTCCAGGAGTGCAGGCACTGTACTTCCCACCTCCAGGAGTGCAGACACTGTACTTCCCACCTCCAGGAGTGCAGACACTGTACTTCCCACCTCCAGGAGTGCAGACACTGTACTTCCCACCTCCAGGAGTGCAGGCACTGTACTTCCCACCTCCAGGAGTGCAGGCACTGTACTTCCCACCTCCAGGAGTGCAGGCACTGTACTTCCCACCTCCAGGAGTGCAGGCACTGTACTTCCCACCTCCAGGAGTGCAGGCACTGTACTTCCCACCTCCAGGAGTGCAGGCACTGTACTTCCCACCTCCAGGAGTGCAGGCACTGTACTTCCCACCTCCAGGAGTGCAGGCACTGTACTTCCCACCTCCAGGAGTGCAGACACTGTACTTCCCACCTCCAGGAGTGCAGGCACTGTACTTCCCACCTCCAGGAGTGCAGGCACTGTACTTCCCACCTCCAGGAGTGCAGGCACTGTACTTCCCACCTCCAGGAGTGCAGGCACTGTACTTCCCACCTCCAGGAGTGCAGACACTGTACTTCCCACCTCCAGGAGTGCAGGCACTGTACTTCCCACCTCCAGGAGTGCAGGCACTGTACTTCCCACCTCCAGGAGTGCAGGCACTGTACTTCCCACCTCCAGGAGTGCAGGCACTGTACTTCCCACCTCCAGGAGTGCAGGCACTGTACTTCCCACCTCCAGGAGTGCAGGCACTGTACTTCCCACCTCCAGGAGTGCAGGCACTGTACTTCCCACCTCCAGGAGTGCAGGCACTGTACTTCCCACCTCCAGGAGTGCAGGCACTGTACTTCCCACCTCCAGGAGTGCAGGCACTGTACTTCCCACCTCCAGGAGTGCAGACACTGTACTTCCCACCTCCAGGAGTGCAGGCACTGTACTTCCCACCTCCAGGAGTGCAGGCACTGTACTTCCCACCTCCAGGAGTGCAGGCACTGTACTTCCCACCTCCAGGAGTGCAGGCACTGTACTTCCCACCTCCAGGAGTGCAGACACTGTACTTCCCACCTCCAGGAGTGCAGGCACTGTACTTCCCACCTCCAGGAGTGCAGGCACTGTACTTCCCACCTCCAGGAGTGCAGGCACTGTACTTCCCACCTCCAGGAGTGCAGGCACTGTACTTCCCACCTCCAGGAGTGCAGACACTGTACTTCCCACCTCCAGGAGTGCAGGCACTGTACTTCCCACCTCCAGGAGTGCAGACACTGTACTTCCCACCTCCAGGAGTGCAGGCACTGTACTTCCCACCTCCAGGAGTGCAGGCACTGTACTTCCCACCTCCAGGAGTGCAGGCACTGTACTTCCCACCTCCAGGAGTGCAGGCACTGTACTTCCCACCTCCAGGAGTGCAGGCACTGTACTTCCCACCTCCAGGATGGCTTGCACTGTACTTCCCACCTCCAGGAGTGCAGGCACTGTACTTCCCACCTCCAGGAGTGCAGGCACTGTACTTCCCACCTCCAGGAGTGCAGGCACTGTACTTCCCACCTCCAGGAGTGCAGGCACTGTACTTCCCACCTCCAGGAGTGCAGGCACTGTACTTCCCACTCCAGGAGTACACTGTACCCCACCTCCAGGAGTGCAGGCACTGTACTTCCCCCCTCCAGGAGTGCAGGCACTGTACTTCCCACCTCCAGGAGTGCAGGCACTGTACTTCCCACCTCCAGGAGTGGAGTGCAGACACTGTACTTCCCACCTCCAGGAGTGCAGGCACTGTACTTCCCACCTCCAGGAGTGCAGGCACTGTACTTCCCACCTCCAGGAGTGCAGGCACTGTACTTCCCACCTCCAGGAGTGCAGGCACTGTACTTCCCACCTCCAGGAGTGCAGGCACTGTACTTCCCACCTCCAGGAGTGCAGGCACTGTACTTCCCACCTCCAGGAGTGCAGGCACTGTACTTCCCACCTCCAGGAGTGCAGGCACTGTACTTCCCACCTCCAGGAGTGCAGGCACTGTACTTCCCACCTCCAGGAGTGCAGACACTGTACTTCCCACCTCCAGGAGTGCAGGCACTGTACTTCCCACCTCCAGGAGTGCAGGCACTGTACTTCCCACCTCCAGGAGTGCAGGCACTGTACTTCCCACCTCCAGGAGTGCAGGCACTGTACTTCCCACCTCCAGGAGTGCAGGCACTGTACTTCCCACCTCCAGGACTCAAGTCTGGATAACCGGTTTCCCTCAGTCCCTTCACAAAACGCTACATTGCTCACACTCCAACATTTCATCAGGTCCCAAAAACCATTTGCTTCTACTCACTCCTATCTAACATGCTGACACATGCCTGCTAGATATTCAACCCCTTTGTGCTTGTATTTATTTAAATTTTAGTGATGGCTTTTTGCTCTCTTAGGCAGTTTGATGCTTTCCATTTTAGCTCAGTGTTTTCCTTTTTTCTTAACCAAGTTTGTAGTTCTTAAGAAAGTCTGGAAATTAAAAAAATGTTACATGATTTTTGTCTGCCTGCAAATAAACTGATAAAATTATTTAAAAAATTTATGTGATATTCATCAATAGGTAAGAACAAACAACCAAAAAGGTATACAGAATGGAATGATAGACAAGGCCAAAGATGCAAGCAGTTGAAAAAGATAACTGACAGTGTTTGGGATATGTAAGAGAGGATGGTGAATCATAGAAGTAGAAGGTAAAAGAAAATTTACAAGAAGGAATTGCAAGGTTTTAGTATGGCTATGAACCTTTCACGAGATCAAGACACAATACTGTGACTGGAACAATACACAAGTAACCCGCACAGAGGAGAGAGGAGCTTACAACAATGTTTTGGTCCAACCTGGACTATTTACAAAGTCACAGTGTGACTTGCAAATGGTCCAAGTTGGTCCAATACATTGTCATAAGCTTTTCTCCTATGGCCGAGTTATTTGTGTACTCCCAGGAGGAGAAACTAGAGTACACAGAGGAAACCCCCTCATGACAGAAATAAGAAAACCCCCTCATGATAGAAATTAAGAAACCCCCTCATGATAGAAATGAGGAAGATAAGAGGATACCAAGGTGTGTTTGGAAGTTTTGAGCCTCCAGGAGTGTTCCCAGGGTCACAAGGAATATAAGGTATCAGCACAAAGGTCACAACATAACAGACAAAACCTTCACAATATTGTTTTATTTATGTGGCCAGACAGATGACCAACAGACAACTGACCAATGGACATTTGACCGAAGGACAATTGGTTAAAAGGACATTTTACCACATATGACTGAATGGAAAATTAGGTTAGGAAAGTTTGCTATTTTATGGCCTTTTTAATTTTTTATTTTTATGTCTTCTTTTTAATGTATGAGAAATGTTATGATGAATGTTGGTTCTGCCATATGTCTGTTTGGTGAAATGTCCATTCAGTCAAATGTCCTTCAGTGAAATGTCCACTGGCCAAGTGTCCATCAGCCAAATGTCTAGGAGCCTTTATGAGGAAGAGCTACACTCTTAGGGGTTATTCACTGCCTGAGAAATGGGAGGTAATCAGGTTTGATGTGCAAAGAAGGGGGAAAGGGGGGGAGCAGCTCCAACTGCTTGGATCAAAAGCCATTTACCAGGAACAATATCCACAATGTCTGCACAAATGCACCTCAAACATACACAACTCTGGCAGGTTCTCTCACCAGTGCGACAGGCAACCAACAAAGCATGCTGGGCTTTCTTGGAATTTGGGTCAAACGTATGCCGTGCTACATATTCTTTGACGGTATTTACATCACCCTGGAGAGCTGCTCTGGTAAAGGGGTGGCCAGAGTCAGGGTCATCTGGCCAGAGTGTTGTCAGACTGTCAGGGTCATCCACTGCCAGGTCTTCAGGCACTGTGCCTGGTTCTTGAGGCTGCTTTAACCACCTTGTTATTGAGGCGCTGGCATGGTTGCTATCTGAAAAATTAAATAACAGTTACATTGCAGTCAACTTTTGAAAACTTTGTACCAGTGTGATGAAAATGGTTTTGAAAACTGACAAGTTGAGGAATGAGATACTTGTGCAACATCTGGGAATCTCTACTGAGGAAACATTTTGCCAGCAAGTGGTGGCTTCTTCAGTCCAATACTGAGATAACAGTGGAAAATGAGGAGGGGTATGAGGAAATCAGTCCCTCAGCCTAGAGTTGATGTGTTCAGTCCATCAATCTCAAGATTGATTACCTCAAACTGCTCCTCATATTCTACTGCTACTCTCAATACAGATTCCCAAATGTTGCATAATTATCTCATTCTTCAACTTTTTACCAGTACTGTAAATACCCAAATATCAGCTTCCAACACATTATTAATGAAGAGTACATTCATTAGAGAGATATAAACATCAAGATGCAAATGTGCAACACATGTAACAGTCTTTTTTTTATCAAAAGAAATTTTTGTCATATATGTGGCTTTATCGAGTCAATAATTACACTTAGAGGGAGGGTGGAGCACTAAAACCACAGGGGTTACACATCACCTGGGGGTATGGCAGGCAATCAGGTTCACATCACAGAAGGGAAGGGAAGGCTCAATTCCTTGAATCAAGAGTGTCTTGGTGGCATCAAGGAACCTCACTTGAGGGATTATTAACGAAGAATAAAAAGGCACATTACTGTGAGTGGAACAATACACAAATAACCACACTAACTAGTTAATGGTCCAAGTCAACCTGAAACTCTATCATTAGTTTCTTACTCCTATGTGCAGGTTATTTGTGTAAGGGGATTATCAAGTCAATACAGTAGGGCCCCACTTATACAGCAGGTTAGGTTCCAGGCTACTGCCACAAAGCAGACATCGCTGGAAAGCAGAACGCCATTTTTCCACTTATAAATGCATATAAATGCCAGATAACAAGTTTACACTAACATATATTAAGTTAGCAATAGAAACAGGCATTAAAAACAATAAAAAGTAAAATACACACACAGTACATTCATTATTTACCTCAAAATATTTGTAGTCTTAATGCAGGACAAAAGGTTAGTATTTACTGTAAGAAGCCTGGTGTGGTAGGTATGGTAGCCCTCCTGGCCACCCCACCCACACATAATATACTACAATGCTTAAAGTGCCCTACAGTGATAAAATACATATACAGTACATTCATTACTTACCTTAAAATATTTGTAGTCTTAATGGTCTTAATGTAGAATGAGAGGTGAAAAGCATTTATTTGTAGAAAGTCATGTGGGAGGTATAGTAGCCTGCCTGGCCACCCCACCTACTACAACATTTGAAGCGCCCTAGAATGATCAAATGCATATACAGTTCACTCATTACTTACCTTAAAACATTTGTAGTCTTAATGTAGGGTGAGAGGCGAGTGAGATAAAAAATAATAAACAAGAGAGAGAGAGAATGAGTAAGATGACAGAACCACAGAGTATTTGTGTAAACAAACCGTCTGGTTATGGTTGATACACGTTCATACAAACATCTTACATTGTGTACAAGTTGTCTCAACAGTGGTACAGCAGAATAAAGAAAGACCAACACTTCCATTCTCATGTAATTTTTAGAAGGAATGATGCTCTGACAAATTATTATTATAATCATAATAAAAAAGAAGCACTAAACCCACAAGGGTCATGAATAGCTATAGATAGAGTGAAGGCATACAAAAGGAATACTTTTCTACAGTTAAGTAACTGGTGTTTGACTAGAGAAAATGTAATTCTTCCAACACTCATACAAACCACTTGGTAAACACATGTGTGTATGTAACATGTTCATATGTTATGCAGCATACAATATGTTATGCAGCATACAATATGTTACGCAGCATACAATATGTTATGCAGCATACAATATGTTATGCAGCATACAATACAATATAATACAATTTTTATTTCCTTGCAAGTTTACACTGAGATTCTGTAGTTACAATAATGAGTTGCAGTGCAAAGATCCACTATCATGCCATGGCATTATGGGCAGACTAAATTAATGGCTTACAGACTACTTAATACCAGAGAAATTAATTATACTAGTTTCTTTAAGTTGTACATTTGTTTTTATTTAAAGCAGATAGTAAGTTTACTCAAGTTACAATCTGGGGATATTACATTGGGGCAATTTGAAAGTAGTATATCAATAGTAAATATTTAAGTTATATTATT
The DNA here is from genome assembly GCF_038502225.1 of Cherax quadricarinatus. Classification (NCBI taxonomy): domain Eukaryota; kingdom Metazoa; phylum Arthropoda; class Malacostraca; order Decapoda; family Parastacidae; genus Cherax; species Cherax quadricarinatus. Next base: position 18,177,646 of record NC_091353.1, read on the forward strand.
GGAATATAATACTGAGCATCAGTGAAAGTAGTTTACAGTATGAGAATGTTACAATATGGTGTAAGGCATGTTTATTATATAATTTTGAAAAAATATCATGGATGGATTAATGGAAATGTCTATATTAACATAATATATGACATTTAATGCACCCAAGAGATTATATGGCATCAAGAGTAGAGAGAGACTTAGTGATTTTAATGTGTACCTGCATGCCAGCAAGTGTGTAAGTGTACTATTTAGGTACAGGTACACACAAGTATAATTATCAGAGTACACATAAAATATACAATAACTTTAAAACACTTGAAATTTTGGAAAATTTTCAGACATAATAGAGATGTGCTCATGGAGAATGTAAACAAACCGAGTGGGGTGCGCCGTATCTGAAAGACCGCTCGCCATATAGCAAGTTTTGGTCATAATCTGAAATCGCCATATTAGTGGAATGCCGTAAAGCAGGGCCCTACTGTATAGACATGATAAAGCATAAGTGGTGCAATAAAAGCATCTCTCTGCTACATGTGTTTCACATAGTAAGCTGCTTCTTATTCACTATGGACATTAACTTGTGTTGATCTTTTGCAACTCGCATGAAAAATGTTACAAGTGACCTAATGAACTGGCTCTTTCACTTTTAAGTCTACTTTTGAATTTCTTCATTCACATTAAGTATGCATCTTTCTTTAGTCTATAAGCAATCCATCCCAATTTATAATTAGATTCTTTTGGTCTCCACTGTAACGTACGGTCGACCCCCAGGTAACCCATCCCCATAAAGCTTTCTGCTGTGCCCTAGTTACTAGAAGATACACCATGTTGCAGAAAAAGTACAGGAAATTTAAGAAAATGAACTGTAATCAAAATACTTAACAGCATTTTTTTTCTGAGATTACTCAGCATATTAGCTGATCTTAAGAAAAAGTCAAACTATTCAATCAATGCCATTTTTAAGCCAGATTATCAAGCACAATAATTAATCTTAATGAAGGCTAAGACATAAGTGGCAGATGTTTTCAATGGGAGAACATTTAACACTGTGTAGAGCTTTAACAACTCATAAAGCTCTACACAGATCAAAATATTGTCTCAAAAGTTTCTTCAACCACTCATATCTGTCATCATACTTGTTGACAATATGACATTTCATCCAACTGACCTTAAATAATAAATGTATTGAGCTTACTGTAGTTTTGCTCTTCATTAAGACAAACACTCCTAACATTTTGTTCCTATAACAAACAATAAGGACTAACACTACTAACAGTCAATAACAAAAACTGCTGCAGGGACATCTATAACTAATTTCAAGCCAATGGAGAAAGAGAAATTCTCTGAAAACAGCCAAAAAAAAACTACAATACAGAATTGAAATACAAAAAACATGAACCGTCTAAGGCATTTTTTCTGGCCACGAGCATATTTTACCTTAAATTATATGAGGCAATGCATGACGGAAAAGAACAGGTGCCATGATCGCCAAAATCCAGGTTAGTGAATCGCTTCCTTAACGTGTCATGTTTGCGGGTACATGTAGATATTGTCATTGGAATTTGTAAGTTAAGCTCAGAGTCACATAACAAAGTACAGTGGTCCCTCGCTTTTCGTAGTTCTCGGCAATCGTAAATTTCACCAGTGATAGGGGTATTTTCATATAAACATGGACTCGCTTTTCATAGGTTGACTCGTGAATAGTAGTTCGTCCGGGACGCGTACGCACGGTGTGAGCCAAGGCGGCCTCCCTACCCAGCCAGTCTGGCATTGTTTACCAGTGAGTGAAGGTCCCCTCAAGTGCTCCTATGAAATATTTCATAATATTCCACTCATTTTAGTGCTTGCAAGCACAAAATAAGCTACCATGGCTCCAAAGAAAGCTCCCAGTGCCAAGCCTGTGGTAAAGAAGGTGAGAAATATGTACAGTGACAAAGTCTTGGGCCATTTTAGGGAAGTGTTAAAGAGACGCCAGAAACAGAGCTCTCTCCACAGTTACTTTGCGAGACAGGACTAGAGTGACTCTCAAGGTGGTCCTAGTGGCATTAAGAAACAGAGAAGAGAAGCAACCCCAGAGAAGCAATTGGTACCTGAGGTGTTGCTGGAAGGGCATTCCCCTTCCAAACTGTAAACAATCCAATCTCTCTCCTCCTCCAGTCTCCCATACACTAAGAAGAATCTCCAATAAAGTTAAGTGTTATGCTGTTAATGTTTCATTCATCATTTCCCATTGTATTGTTTATGTACTACATGTATATTTCATGGAAAAAAAATTTTTTGTTTTAATACTTCTGGGTGTCAGGAACGGATTAATTGTATTTACATTATTTCTTATGGGGAAAATTGATTCGCAAATCGTAAATTTCGTTTATAGTAGCTCCTCCAGGAACGGATTAATTACGAAAAACGAGGGACCACTGTATGTTAACTTAAGCTTCATAGCTCCGATCTCCCACACATGCCTGCATTTTTTTTCCACTGCCACATGCCTGAGTTTTTTTCATTGCCACATGCCTGAGAAACCACACCACGGGCAGGGATAGAACCCACAATCAGAGAGTCTCAAAACTCCAGACCGTCGCGTTAGCCACTGGACCAGCTGATCCAGTGGCTAACTCGACGGTCTGGAGTTTTGAGACCCTCTGATCGTGGGTTCTATCCCCGCCCATGGTATCGTTTGTTTGCAATCATGTCATTACGATTTCATGAGTCACATGCCTGTTTATATGTGGCACTTGTTCTTTTCTGCCATGCAATGCCTCATATAACAGGGTGATTAAAACAATGTTAACATTTACATGGGTTTATCATTAAATTGATAACAAAGTGATGTTCCTCAGAGTTGTAAAAGCAACGTTTAACTCATTCATAAATGTGAAGATATTGGTGGACAGCTAGTTGAGACTGCATGCATCACAAAAATGTTGAAATGGAAATAGAAAATTAAAATCCACTATAAATGTTAAAAAGTTTGCACCACTCTGCACATTCAAAATATATACTTATGAAGTAGATATCCCTACACAAGGTATACCTGCAGTGATTCACAAAGTTACCTTTTATCTTTATATTTTGTCTCATTGGATCAACATCAACTTTCAATAAGTGTGTTAGTTAATGAAGCCCAGATTCGTTACTTAGCTGAGTAGCTCCCTATTTGCTAATTTTTGTACCAATCTGTTTGGGTATCATATTCACTGAGCCTTTCATAAGAACATAAGAGTGGAGGAACACTGCAGCAGGCCCACTGGCCCATACAAGGCAAGTCTTTATCAAAACCATCCACACCCATCCAAAGAAGCGCTAAGCCACAAGGGCTATACAGCGCTGCAGGGCAGGGAAGGAAGCGAGGGTATCAGGCGGCAGAAGGGGGGAGGGATGATTAGTAGGTTACAGAAAACAGCGGGGCAGGGGATAGTGCGGGGGTAGAGGGTAGCAAGAGATTGAGGTAGAAAGGGCTGAAGGTATCATCAGAGTTTGTGGAGTAAGTCAGTTGTTGTCAAAAAGTCAATGAGAGAGTCCGGATGAAAGGTGGGTCCATCAGCGAGAAGGGAAGGTAAAGAGAGAGCAGCGGAGCGAAGACGACGTTGGAGGTAAATTCTGCGTGCTCGTTGATAAAGTGGGCAGTCTAACAGAATGTGGCTGACCGATAATGGAACCTGACAATTCTCACAGAGAGGAGCAGGGCGCCTCTCCATGAGATATCCATGAGTAAGACGAGTATGGCCAATGCGAAGGCGGGAGAGAGTAGTCTCCCAACCTCGACACTGGTGACAAGAAGACGGCCAGTAACCTATACTCGGTTTAATAGAACAAAGTTTGTTATTGAGCAGAGCAGACCAACGTTGTTGCCAACGGGTGTGAAGGTGGGTAGCTATTACAGCAAAATAGTCCGGAAATGGAACACCTCTATATGAAATTGGTAGGTCATGTACTGCTGACCGCGCAGCAGTGTCTGCCTGTTCATTGCCCTGTACGTCAACATGACCAGGGACCCAACAAAAAACAATATCTTTATGCTTGGTAGAGATACGGCGTAGCCAAAGTTGGATACGGAGAACTAGGGGGTGAGGTGTATCAAATTTCCGTATAGCCTGTAGAGCACTAAGGGAGTCTGAGACAACCACAAATGATGACACAGGCATAGATGCGATACGAATAAGTGCTGCAAGAATGGCATACAATTCAGCAGTAAAAATGCTAGCCGAAGATAGTAAATGCCCTCGCACGACGCTGTCCGGAAACACTGCTGCGAATCCGACGCCGTCAGAAGATTTAGAGCCATCTGTGTACACGGCGATGGCATGAGAATGAGAGTGGAAGTGGTCAAGAAAAAGAGAGCGGGAAGCCACCGTAGGCAGTTGGGCTTTCGAGCAAGGGAGTGAGAAAGAACAGACCCGAACAGCTGGAACTTCCCAGGGGGGTAGGGAAAAGTGAGATGCTACATGAACATATAAAGGCGGTAACTGAAGGGAAGGCAAGAGCGAATGTAGGCGAGAGAAGGGACGGAGCAAACAGGGTCCGCGAACAAATAAAGAATGTCTACTAATATCAGTGACCATTCTATAAATGGAAGGATTGCGGAGATCGTGAGAGCGCACATAGTAGCGAAGGCAATGGGCATCACGGCGATCAGACAAGGATGGAACATTCGCTTCTGCATAGAGGCTCTCAACAGGGGAAGAGCGAAAAGCACCAAGGCATAAACGTAATCCTTGGTGATGGATGGGGTTAAGGCTAGAGAGAGTAGCAGGAGAGGCCGCTGAATAGATCTGGTCACCATAATCGAGTTTCGATAAAATGAGGGCTGAATGTAGGCGAAGGAGAGTTCGACGATCAGCTCCCCATGAAAGATGAGCAAGGGTTTTAAGAAGGTTCAGCCGGCTGTGACAAGTTGCCTTTAGAGAGGTAATGTGGGGTTTCCAGGATAACCTACGGTCAAAGAGAAGGCCTAGAAACCTGACTGTATCACGTTCAGGGATACGGGAGCCATAGAGGTACAAAGGATGATCGGAGATGACAGAGCGTCTAGTGAAAGTAATTTGGTGAGTTTTGGTACTGGAAAATTTAAACCCATGCGTGGTGGCCCAATTGGAAACACGGTCGACCGCATGCTGGAGAGAAACTGTAATGAGGTGACAGTCAGCGCCTGCACAAGCAATAGCGAAGTCATCTACATAGAGTGATGACCAAATATTGGATGGAAGAACAGAGGCCAAATCATTTATAGCAAGGAGAAAAAGTGTTGTGCTCAGAACACATCCCTGAGGGACACCTTCAGCTTGGACAAAGTCCGGGGAGAGCACATTATTGACTCGAACACGGAAATGTCTGTCAGTTAAAAAGTTCTTAAGGAAAGATGGTAGATTGCCTCGGAGGCCTAAGGAGTGGGCTTGGGCCAAAATATTATACCTCCAAGTTGTGTCATATGCCTTCTCAAGGTCAAAAAATATGGCAATAACTGAGTGGTTATTCGCAAAGGCATTACGAACATACGTATCCAAACGTAGTAAGGGGTCTATGGTAGAACGGCCCTTACGAAAGCCATATTGACGAGTGGAGAGACTGTTGTGTGTCTCTAAATACCACATTAAACGTCTATTTACCAGACGTTCCATCACTTTGCAAACTGCACTGGTAAGAGCGATGGGATGATAGTGGGAGGCTTCATGTCCCGTAGTACCCGGTTTGCGGAAAGGGAGAACAATGGCAGATTTCCACAGCTGTGGAAGAACTCCTTGTGACCAAATAAGATTGAAAAGGCGTAAGAGGACTGCAAGGGCTGACTGATGTAAATGTTGTAACATACGAATATGAATGTCGTCGGGCCCAGCTGTCGATGATCGGCAAGCTGAGAGTGTTGCCTCCAGTTCCTGAAGTGTAAAAGGCACATTATACTGTTCTTCTCTGAGAGAAGAAAAGTCCAAGGGTGCTAACTCTCTGGCAGACTTTGAGGAAAGAAACGAGGGGCAGAGATGGAGCCCCAGAGAAATACGGACCAGATGATTGCCAATTTCAATGGCAACATCTAGAGGGTTTGCTATATCAACACCGGCAACCCGCAGAACAGGAGCCGGGTCAGGAGAATATTTACCACTCAGTTTCCGTACTTTTTTCCAGACTGCACTCATAGAGGAAGCAGAGGTGATGGTGGAGACATAATCTCGCCAGCAAGTGCATTTAGCGTCACTGATGACACGGCGAGCAATCGCACGCTTCTGCTTAAAATTAAGAAACCTCTCAGTGGTTCTATTATACCGGTACCTGCCCCACGCAGCGCATTTCAAACGTACTGCACGAGCACAAGCAGAGACCACCAAGGCACGCATTTCTGAGAATGCTTGCCCGAGGTTTGGGGTATAGAATGAGAAGCTGTAGGTAAAACTGAGGACGAGAAGAGGTGTAAAAGCTCATCAATAGAGGACAAAGAAGGAACCTCACGAAAAACAGTTAGTTGTGAGTAAAGGTCCCAATTTGCCTGATCAAACTGCCAGCGTGGGTTACGAAGAGGTGGTGAATATGAAGGGGAAGTAAGAATGATTGGAAAATGATCGCTGTCATGTAAATCCGGGAGAAGAGACCAGGTGAAGTCTAGTGCAGCAGAGGAAGAGCAGACTGAGAGATCGATGCAAGAGAGAGTATGAGTACGAGTATCAAAATGGGTGTGAGTACCTGTATTTAAAACATGGAGGGGGTGGGAAGCAAGAAAAGCCTCTAGCTGAATGCCACGGGAATCACAGTGAGACCCCCCCAGAGGAAATGATGGGCATTAAAATCGCCAAGTAACAGAAGTGGTGGCGGTAATGACGAAACAAGAAAGGCAATATCCGGAATAGATAATGCTCGAGAAGGAGAGAGATACAAAGAACAGAGTGTATACCACCTATGCAGGTGGATACGGGCTGCTGTGTAATGCAGCGAAGTACGAACAAATAGCTGATGGTACGGAATATCAGTGTGTAGAAGAAGGGCACTTTCATTAAAGGTCCCATCAGGAAAAGGATCCGAAGAATACAATAAATTATAGCCTGAGATGGGATAGATAACAGCAGAGTGTAATTTTGGTTCTTGTAAGCAAACACCAACAGGGGAAAATTGGGAGAGCAACGTCTGAAGCTCACCCCGATTACCCCTGAGGCCGCGTATATTCCACTGTAAATAGGCCATGATTGGCAACGATAAAGATACTAGAAATCCGCAGGTAAGGGTACTTACGGACTAGAGGGGTTAGAAAAGTCCACATGCGGTGGCAGCGGAAAACGTTCAAGCAGCGAAGGAACGGTGCGCTGTGAAGAAAGGAGTTGCGCAGATGGAGAAGAGGAAAGAGAAGGAACAGAGGGTGGATCAGTGTCCATTGATGGTTTGGTCTCTGCAATATATTCAGAGATTGCTTCAAGTGTTTCGGAGTTCAGAGACGTCGTATGGGAGACAATATTGGAGATGGAAGGAGGAGGAGTTTGAGTAAAGATCGGAACTGTAATGGACTGTACCAAGGTAGGGGGGGGTGGAAGGGTGGAGGGAACTGCAGAAGTGTGGGAGGGAACAGAAGAGGCAGAAACCTGGGAGGTGGCAGAAGAGGAAGAAACTTGGGAGGGGACAGGGAAAGAAGGCACAGTACGAGGAGGAGGATGAACCTCCACACTTGTAACAGAGCCAGTGAGAGGGGAAGACCCAGGTACAGAGACCAGGAAGGTAAAATGAGGAGGCGGAAGAAGGGAAGGAGGGGTTAAAGGAGATTTTTTGGACTTCTGAGAAGTAGAGGGACGATTGGGAGGAGGTGTCGTACGAGGTCTTGTCGATACCGGGGTTTATGAGGGAGAACACGAAGAAGTGAGAACAGACTGAGGTGTTGAAGTAGGGACGTCTGAGCCCAGGACAGCAAAAGAATTAGATACAGGAGTAACTATGGGAGGGGCAACTGCAGAGGAGACTGCAGAAGATGGGACCCCAGAAGTGGGGGACGTTTTGAAACACGAGAATAAGAAACACGGGGTAGTCTCCCTTGAAGGCAGAGATAAGAAACTGCCATAGCATAAGGGAGACCTTCTGCCTCTTTGAGGCAACGAATCTCCCACTCATTTAAGTAGACCTGGCAACGGCGAGAGTACGAAGGGTGAGCCTCATGACAATTAAGGCAAGAGGGAGGTCGACTGCAAGACACATTAGAATGGTCATCAGCACCACAGACTGGGCATTCGGCTATAGATCTGCAATATTTTGCTGGGTGGCCAAATCGCCAGCAATTTCTACAATGTTGCTGTGTAGGGATCACCTTTCGAACTTGTAATGGATGTCCTGCTACATAAACAGAGGATGGGAGTTCACAGCTGTCAAAAGTTAAACGAGCCACATTGCAAGGGTATCGTCTCTGCCTGCGGGCAGGAAGAACATAAGTGTCTACCTTGAGAATTGGGAGATCTTGGAGTTCCAGCTGTTCGAGAAAGTCATTGGCACATGTCTGGAAATTCTGTTGGACTATGGTATGGGGCAGAATGACAGTACCACTACAAGAATTGAGGGAATGATGTTTTTCGATAGTGATAGGAATAGTATCGATATGTGAAAGAAGAGAAAGATCATGAGCTTGGGTAGCATTCTGGACTGTGATTATACGTGTACCAATTTTAAGAGCATGAAAGGAAATATCTCTACCAACATGGCGTAGGAGCGCTTTGCCAATACTATGGTCGGAAAGATAGGCAGTAGAAGAAGTCGGTCTTAAAGTAAAGAATTTAGTCCATTGTGTGGTCCGAAACTGAGTGTGGAGAGGGAGTGCATGACGTGTCGGTCTTTTCCGAGTAGAATGGGAAGGTAACGAAGTAACATCATCAGGAGATTGTCGTTGGCGTTTAGAAGTGGGACCAGAGTTGGTCCGACGTGGGATGGGCTGGCGATTCGAAAATTGCCGCACCGTAGAGGGAGAGGCCGGAAGCATAGTCAAAGGAGAGCGTAGGTCAGACAAATCGAAGGAGTCAGTCGAAACCCCAGCACCTGAAGCGGGTGACGAAACAGCACCAGCAAGAGGTACAGGGGCCTTAGGAGTGTCCGAAGAGTGGCCAAAAGACAAGGCGAGGTCAGAACGGGGTGCAGTAACAATAAGGGGCCCGGGGGTAGTGGGGTCATGGATCAGGTACTCCATAGTTAGGTTACTTCTTTCTTTTTGTTTTTAAGAAAAAAAAAGAAAAAGAAAATAAAAATAAAAAAGAATAAAAAAAGGGGGGACCAGGGAGAGATAGTTCCTAGGAGGAATGAAAGGGCCAGAAATCTCCCTCCGCGCCCAAGAGGACCTCAGCACCGCAAGTAGCGCAGATGCAGCATGGAACCCGTGCCATACCCTACCCTTCATGCCAGTAAACCAGCAATCCGGGATAGCAACCTCACATCTGCCGAGCTACCTCGGTGGACAAAAGAGAGGGCGGCCGGATATCCGCCACAAAGCATACCTCCTTCGGCCACCACCCCCGGAATCCGAAAGGTGGCTTCCAGAGATACACCCGTCGCCCGAAAGACACCCAAAGCCACCCTCCGGGATACCGGAGAGGGATCGGGACATCCCCAGGCGATCCAGATTCCACGGCAAACTATGCCACCGCCAAGAACCTCAACGGAATGGGATGGACCCCGGTACCCTTTCCCCTACCTAGGAACTAGCGCGCCTGTGGGAAAAATCCCAAAGGCCAAAAAGAGGAAGGGTAAAAGGGAGGGTTGGGGAGGAGGAGGAGGAAAGGGAAAAGGGGGAGGGGAGGATGGGGGGAGGATGGGATAGGGAAGGGGGGATTGGGGGGTAATTAGGTTCGGTCTGAGGAAGGAGACCGACAGGTTAATTCCTCAGACCAAGAACCTCTTCATCACGCCAAGGAGCCCCCCATGAAGAGGTACGAACTTAATTCATTCTAGAAGGCTGTTCGAGCGCTGTTACCAAACAAATTTGTTCCCATAAGGAATAATGTAAATTAGATTAGTCCATTTCAGACCCCCAAAAATACACTTACAAAAATACACTTACATAACTGTACACTTAAACTGTTGGTAATTCTACCAACAGTATTACAGGCTAAGGAATGTTTTTACAAATAGTTGTGGACTGCTTTAGACTGTGTGAACCTTGTGCTGTTGGAGTGAAATCAATGGCTGAGAAGAGAGAGCATTTTCTTATGTAGCTCCCAGACTGTTTGTTCAACAGCTTGCCAGTGTCTCTTAAGAGTTAAAAATTTGTTCATGCTGCCAACTCTCAATTGGAAGCACATCTCTTCTCTAAAGTTTATGATTTGGATGATCATATTATGACTCTTAAATATAAACTTTAACATTTGTTCTTCATCACTGATATTGTTGCATATATGGCTCGGTGAGTGAGCTCTAGTGAATTTCTTGAAAGACCGAGTGTTCAAGAATAAAAAAATCCCAAATTATTATTACTTTACTAACAGTGTGCATACTGCTAATGTCCTTCCCTTGTACTCTTTATGTACACTGCAGATGTTATGAAAACTAGATTCACAGGATTATTGTTAATATGCTTTTGTTTCAGAAGCTTCAGCCATTGATGAGAACAGTTCACCAGGGTTACCACCAAGTGTTTTACATTTCAAATTCATTTAAGACCTAAAATAATTCATGAAAATTAAAAAGAAATGCAGCATGAAATTTTTTTCTTTTAAGTTTAGCATAGTGAAAATGTTGAGGATAACTAACTGGCAAAAGCTGTCCAACACATGTGGTTTTTGTAGTAAGTTTGGCTAAACTCCACTAATCTACTGTTGCTTCAATGCATAAACAATAAGAACCTCAATAATTAGTTCCAAAACCTGGTACTAGAGGACTACACTCTTACATTTAATAAGGTTCAAATTTCCTGTCAATCCAAAAGGGCATTCTCAAGCTATCAATGAAAAGAAAGTACAGTAAGTCCTCAACTTAAAAACACACTGGGGACCTCCTGAATTATGTATAATATTCATAATACAGAAAGTCTTCAACTTACAAACATGTTGGGACCTTCTGTATTGTGTATACAGTGGACCCTCTGTTATCGGCTGTTCCACTCATCAGCCAACTCAGTTATCGGCCGGTTTTTGGCTTCCGGTTATCGGCAGTTATTTCGCTTATCGGCCATATGGGAGGCGTCAACCCGCCTGTCACTTGCACTTTCATGAGTCTGGCTGTGTGTCTGGGCGAGTGAGGACACTTCTACTCATTCATCCAAACACCAAGGAAACTGATGTTGCAAAAGGGAGTTTAGCAGGGAGGCAGGACCCCAATGGAAATGAGTCACTCTGTCTGACTGTTCTGGGTTATCCTAGGTTCTTTACACATATGCTGTGGAAGGGAGGCAGGGAGTGTAGCAGGCAGGCAGGAAGTGTAGCAGGCAGGCAGGAAGTGTAGCAGGCAGGCAGGAAGTGTAGTAGGCAGGCAGGAAGTGTAGCAGGCAGGCAGGAAGTGTAGCAGGCAGGCAGGAAATATAGCAGGCAGGCAGGAAGTGTAGCAGGCAGGCAGGAAGTGTAGCAGGCAGGCAGGAAGTGTAGCAGGCAGGCAGGAAGTGTAGCAGGCAGGCAGGAAGTGTAGCAGGCAGGCAGGAAGTGTAGCAGATAAACAAGGAGTGTGGCATGGAGGGAGGGAGTGTAGCAGGCAGGCAGGGAGCATAGTAGGGAGGCAGGGTGTAGCAGGCATGCAGGAAGTGTAGCAGGGATGGAGGGAAGTAACCCCAGAGAGGGCTTTGATACGTGAAGTCCTTATGGAGGGGGATTCCCCTTCCAAAGAATAATCAGTCCTCCCTCTCTTCTCTTCCCTGTCTTCCATAAGTCAACAAGAATCTTCAATATAGGTATGTAATAGTGATTTAAATATTCATTTATTTATTTTATTTAGTTCTCATTGTTTTGTGTATGTAAAACTATAAATAATCTTAAAAAATGTATTTTTTTTTTAATATTTTTGGGTGTCTGGAACAGATTAATTGTATTTACATTAATTCTTATGGGAAATATTATTTCGGTTTTAGGCCACTTTGGTTTTAGGATGACCTTCTGGAACGGATTACAGCCGATAACTGAGGGTTCACTGTAATAATGATATTATACAACAATACAGAAGATTCTCAACATGTTCATAAGTTGAGGACTTACTGTAGTTTAAGTATGTAATGGTACACCTAGATAACATACAAACCATTTAGATATAATTCAGTTCCTGCTTTAACCAAGAGATGTATCCAGAACCCTGATACTACCTGCCCCCTATCCTGCCATACCTTGTGACAGAAACAATAGTAGAAATCAGAGCACTAAATGACTGCCTACCTTCTCATATATCCTCCTTCCAATCTTCTGCAGTGAAGACAGTGTGCATCTAAATATGTGTGTGGGGAAATGTGGCAAAGATCATATTTAGTGGAAAGAGCTAAAGTCATAGGGGATCATAGAGCACTAGGGAAATTGTAGGCAATCAGATTCAATCCAGGGGAATAGAGGGTTGTTTTAATTCTTTTGATCAAGAACCCTTCACAAGAGTCAAGAGAATTGTGACAAAGAATTTTAGGAGTGGAAATATGAGTTAGATGAGTATGGGAGTGGGATGGAAGAGGCATGGTAGGAAGGAGTTACTTAATGGGGTGCTGTATATTAAAGGAAAAGATTTCTATGCCACAATCACTCCCATGACACATTTCTTGCCCCCAACACTATCTACACATGTGTCAAGTGAATGACTTCCAAAACATACTGACTTAGCTGACAGTATCTGGGGAAAATATTACCCAGTGGGATTAATGTCTTAATGTATGTTTGCCACTGCCAGTCAGTCAGTCAGGCTGACCCGAAATATTTTGAATCACTGTGTGCTACTCCACTAAGAAAAAATTAAATCAGGCTTTTGCATAATAACTAGGGTACTACAAATACAGGAGGGCCCCGCTTTACGGCGTTTCACTTTACGGCGTTCCGCTAATACGGTCATTTCAAATTATGACCAAAACTCACTATATGGCTCCCCCCACCTGACTTTCTAATACGGTCACCGCGCCCCACCCTGTTTGTTTACATTCTTCGTGAGCTCAGTAAGCACTAAGTCTCTCCATTTTGTCTGGAAACTCCAAAATTTCAAACGTTTTTAAAAGTTATTTCATATTCTATATATACTCTGATAATTATACTTATGTATACCTGTACTTAAATAAACTTACATACTGTGCTGGCATGCAGGTACACATTAAAATCAGTAAGAGTGTCTTATGTCTCCAGACGTCACATAAGTAATGATAACAATAATCACCGAGTCTCATTTAAATGTCGTATATTACGTTAAATATACACATTTTCATTAATCCATCATAACATGATATTTTTTCAAAATTACATATTATAAACACGATACATAACATATTAAATCCAGATGATAAATACACCCCACAATAGAATATATAAACATTAATATGAGATGTGGTAGCAGACGACTTGCACAAGTGACGCCGTATTAGAAATGATGATAATAATAATAATAATAATTACCGAGTCTCATTAAATGTTGTATGTTACGTTAATATACACATTTTCATTAATCCATCCATGATATTTTTTTCAAAATTATATAATAAACACGATACATAACATAAAAAGATGATAAATACACCCTACAATAGAATAAATAAACATAAAAATGAGATGTGGTAGCCAGATAACTTGTACAAGTGATGCCAAGAATAACATTTTCTCTAATCTAACATAAGAGAAAATGTGTTACTGGGGGTAACTGTAGAAAATTATTCCTTTCGTATGTATGTAAGTAAGTTTATTCAGGTATACACAAATACAGTTACATAGATTATCATACATGACAACATATGTGTAGAGAACCTAGGATAACCCAAAAAAGTCAGAGTGACTTATTTCCATTGCCTTCACTCAGAGCATCGTTTCTTCTCAAAATGATGTTACATGAGAATGGGAGTGTTCTTCTTTATTTATTCTACCGTATCAATGTAGAGACAACCTGTACACAATGTAACTTGTACACAAACCAGACGTGTACACTTTGTTTACAAAACTTACCTTCGCCTGGTTTGTTTACATAACTCTGCGCCCGTACTCTCTCATGCACTCCTTCTTTCTCTCTCTCATTTATTCGTTTTATCTCATTTACTTACTCCTGACCCTACATTAAGACTACAAATATTTTAAGGTAAGTAATGAGTGAACGTATATACATTTTATCGCTCTGGGATGCTTAAATGTAATAGAATATTATGTGTAGGTGGGTTGGCCTGGTATGGTAGCCTGGCTGACTAACATACATACCACACTTGATTTTTTACAATAAATACTACTTATCTCACCCTATATTTTAAGGTAAGTAATGAGTGAACTGTATATACATTTTATCGCTCTGGGATGCTTAAATATCATAGAATTGTATGTGTGGGTGGGGTGGCCTGGTATGGTAGCCTGGCTGACTACCATACATACCACACTTGATTTCTTACAATAAATACTACTTGTCTCACCCTAGATTAAGACTATAAATATTTTAAGGTAAGTAATGAGTGCACTATGTGTGTATTGTACTTTTTTATTGTTTTCTGATGCCTGGTTCTATTGCTAACTTAATATATGTTAGTGTAAACTTGTTATCTAGTGTTTGTATGCATTTGTAAGTGGAAAAAAAGGGTGTTCCACTTTACGGCGGTAGCCTGGAATCTAACCAGCCGTATAACTGCCCAAAGGCAAATGTTTACTGATTTTAAACAAAATCTGTAAAGCACATTCTAAAAAATTATCCCCAAAACTGAAAATATACGGAAAATAGAGGTATTATGATTTTTTTTAATATCTAATGAATGTTTAGTCATTTTCCTGTGACATCCATTTGTCAAATTTCCAAAATAAATTAATTTAAAACAGTGAAAAAAATAAATTTAATTCTTTTGTATTCGTTGTAGCTCCTAAATTTACATTTACACTTGCCCAAGTGACTGTATGTATAAATTTACTCATGCTATTACTGCCTTATTAATCTTAAGTTAGTCTTAAGTTTGCCCAAAATGCTCTACATAATTAGTGGCATTCTGTATATACACCAAAATGTCATTCACCTTTGTACAAACATTTTATCATGCTGACTCCTACTTCCATTAATTAAAATCTACTTGGGAGATATTGTTGATTGGAGAAACAGTATAGTGTTTGGTGTAGCTTTGCCTAGTCATTCTTTATCCAGAAAGCTCTGAAGGATATATGATACTGTAGTGATTTTGAGGATAATTGTTCCATTGGCTCAGAGTAAAAAAAAATCTAAATTTGCTGCAGGAGTGGTGTATAGGGAGTCAGAATAAGCAGGGGCAATCCCAGGCTTTATTTTCTTAAGATAAATAATCAATGAAAAGTGAGCACTACACAAGCAGAAATTGTTAAGTTAGCTGACAGAAACAGTGATGAATCAGTGTAGGCAACCCTCTTCTTTTATTAACCTACATACTCATCAACTTTTGAATAAATGGTTTAGTAAAACAAGTTGACAAATGAGACACTTGTACAACATTTGAGATTTTTTTCTGGAAATGTTTCAGCAGTCAGTGGCTTCTTCAGTCCAATGCACCATTTCTCTGCACTGGACCGAAGAAGCCACTGACTGCTGAAATATTTCCAGAATAAAGATTCCCAAATGTTACACAAGCATCTCATTCATCACTCATCAAACTATCTATTTATCAGACTAATCATTAGCCATCAAAACATGCCAATTCTTCCATTTATTTATCATTACATGTAATCATCAACCCTTTGCTATCCTTAACTATCTTTTGCTAACTAGTACCAACTACCTCATATATTTTTTTTTCTACTTTTTTTTTATTATTTTGCTACCTTAACTTGCATATTTTATCTTGTCAATTTAAATCTAGTTATACTCTAATTCTTGTAAACAACTTATATAAGACCTTAGTGCAATTACAATTGAGAATCTTGTGCCTTTTTTATATCATTAGATTAAACTCAGTTGAACTATAGCTCATTCTAGCTCAATACACAGTCAATACCAAATTCATTATATTAGACCAAAGTGTAATTACTAGTGAGAGTCTTGTGCTATTTTTAATTTGTATTTTTATATTATTAGTTTATACCTAGTTGTACTTTAGCTCATTCCAGCACAACACATAGACAACACCAACTCCATTATGTGTATTAGTGACTATACTCTACATGACCAAAATGCTATAGCTATATACTTGTCCAAACTTCCCACCACTACAGATATCAGTACTAAAACTCAACCCACAACTCAGGATATAAATAACCATAATTTAAACTAGAAGATGAATGATCACGTTGACCCTGATCTAAACCTCCATAATCTGACACACAATCAGAACCTATTGGAAAGTAACTGCCTTTACTACACAGCATCACAAGCCAGCACTATCCTAAACAATGCTAAAAGTCTATCAGTACTTAACTACAACATCAGGTCCTTAAGCAAACACTATGATGACCTCCTGGCACTCCTTGAATCACTAAAGACACCCTTCTCCTGCATTATTCTTACTGAGACCTGGCTTAAGCAGGACATAATAGATATCTACCCTCTACCATGGATACACAGCAATCCACAACTGCAGACCATACCAAGTTGGGGGTGGTATTGCAATCTATTGCTCTAACCAATTATCTTGTATTAGCACCACTTGCTTTAGTGATGAATATGGAGAATACATTTTTGCTAATTTTACTGTAAAAAACCTTAAGACGCCTATAACAATCGGTGCCATTTACCGGATACCCCACACAAACATCCCAAATTTCAGTGAGAAACTAAAGGCACTAATAACAAACAGACAAATGAATAAGCACCACCTTCTCTTAGCTGGAGACTTCAACATCAACCTTGGCCTACTAGATGATCAGCCTGTAACTGATTTCATCAACAATACAGTGGACCCCCGCATACCGTTGGCCTTACATAACGTTAAATCCGCATACCGATACATTTTATCGCTAAGATTTTGCCTCGCATACCGCTAAAAAACCCGCTCAACGCTCTTCGTCCGAGACGCGTCCAATGTGCGCCCTTAGCCAGCCTCACATGTTCCGCCGGTGGCATTGTTTACCAGCCAGCCTCCGCGGTAACATCCAAGCATACAATCGGAACATTTCGTATTATTACAGTGTTTTTGGTGATTTTATCTGCAAAATAAGTGACCATGGGCCCCAAGAAAGCTTCTAGTGCCAACCCTACAGGAATAAGGGTGAGAATTACTATAGAGATGAAGAAAGAGATCATTGATAAGTATGAAAGTGGAGTGCGTGTCTCCGAGCTGGCCAGGTTGTATAAGAAACCCCAATCAACCATCGCTACTATTGTGGGCAACAAAAAGGCAATCAAGGAAGCTGTTCTTGCCAAAGGTTTAACTGTGTTTTCGAAACAGAGATCGCAAGTGATGGAAGATGTTGAGAGACTCTTATTGGTGTGGATAAATGAAAAACAGATAGCAGGAGATAGCATCTCTCAAGCGATCATAAGTGAAAAGGCTAGGAAGTTGCATGAGGATTTAATTAAAAAAATGCCTGCAACTAGTGATGATGTGAGTGAATTTAAGGCCAGCAAAGGTTGGTTTGAGAGATTTAAGAAGCGTAGTGGCATACATAGTGTGATAAGGCATGGTGAGGCTGCCAGTTCGGACCACAAAGCAGCTGAAAAATATGTGCAGGAATTCAAGGAGTACATAGACAGTGAAGGACTGAAACCTGAACAAGTGTTTAATTGTGATGAAACAGGCCTGTTTTGGAAGAAAATGCCAAGCAGGACCTACATTACTCAGGAGGAAAAGGCACTCCCAGGACATAAGCCTATGAAAGACAGGCTTACTCTGTTGATGTGTTCCAATGCTAGTGGTGATTGCAAAGTGAAGCCTTTATTAGTGTATCACTCTGAAACTCCCAGACCGTTCAGGCAAAAGAATGTCCTCAAGGCTAATTTGTGTGTGCTGTGGAGGGCAAACAGTAAGGCATGGGTCACTAGGGACTTTTTCTATGACTGGTTACACCATGCATTTGCCCCCAATGTGAAAGATTACCTAACTGAAAAGAAATTAGACCTTAAGTGCCTCCTGGTGTTAGACAATGCCCCTGGTCATCCTACAGACGTGGCAGAGCGACTTTATGGGGACATGAAATTCATTAAGGTGAAGTTTTTGCCTCCTAATACCACTCCTCTCCTGCAGCCCATGGACCAGCAGGTTATTGCAAACTTCAAAAAACTGTACACAAAAGCTCTGTTTGAAAGGTGCTTTGTAGTGACCTCAGAAACTCAACTGACTCTAAGAGAGTTTTGGAGAGATCACTTTAATATCCTCAATTGTGTAAACCTTATAGGTAAGGCTTGGGAGGGAGTGACTAAGAGGACCTTGAACTCTGCTTGGAAGAAACTGTGGCCAGAATGTGTAGACAAAAGGGATTTTGAAGGGTTTGAGGCTAACCCTGAGAGGATTATGCCAGTTGAGGAATCCATTGTGGCATTGGGAAAGTCCTTGGGGTTGGAGGTTAGTGGGGATGATGTGGAAGAGTTGGTGGAGGAGGACAATGAAGAACTAACCACTGATGAGCTGATAGATCAACTTCAACAGCAAGAGGCCAGACCTGAGGAAACTGGTTCGGAGGAGGGGAGAGAGAAATTGAAGAAGTTGCCTACTACAAAGATTAAGGAAATCTGTGCAATGTGGCTTGAAAGTGCAAACCTTTATGGATGAAAATCACCCTCACACAGCTATTGCAAGCCGTGCTGGTGACTATTACACTGACAATGTTGTGAAACACTTTAGGGAAGTCATAAAGGAACGAGAGGTACAGGCCACTATGGACAGATATGTTGTGCGACAGAAGTCCAGTGACTCTGAAGCTGGTCCTAGTGGCATTAAAAGAAGAAGGGAAGTAACCCCAGAAAAGGACTTGACACCTCAAGTCTTAATGGAAGGGGATTCCCCTTCTAAACACTAACACTCTCTCCCCCCTCCTCCCATCCCATCAATCATCACCAAATCTTCAATAAAGGTAAGTGTCATGTAATTGTGCATGCCTTTTTCAGTTTGTGTGTATTAAAATTAATATTTCATGTGGTAAAAATTTTTTTTTTTCATACTTTTGGGTGTCTTGCATGGATTAATTTGATTTCCATTATTTCTTATGGGGAAAATTCATTCGCATAACGATAATTTCGCATAACAACCAGCCCTCTTGCACGGATTAATATCGGTATGCGGGGGTCCACTGTACGTCCAAAACCCCCAAAGGGTTAATATCTGTTGTTTACCATCTTATTATATCACTACTAACATCCACAGTCTATAATTAAGAACTATGCATATTTTATTTTATTATCTATTGTTAGCTTTAGGCAATTACAAGTCATAGCCTGATGCTACATTATATTATAATCTTCTCTTAATAGCTTTATACATAGTTAATGCTTTAGTTCATTATGTTGATTAGGTTTTACCCTCTACTTATCCAACTTACATTAATTACATACTTGTCCAAGGATCTCCTTATTACAGATATCATTTCTGGAACTTGACACACTATAATATGTCATCTCTCACCCTAATCTTGCCACCCTCAACACCATTGTTAACGATGAGCTGATCAAAATATCGACTTGGATGACAGCCAATAAACTTACGCTTAACACTGACAAAACCTACTACATTATGTTTGGTAGCAGAGCAGGAGATGCGCAAATTAACATTAAGATCGACAACACTCTAATTGCCAGACATAATGAGGGCAAATTCCTAGGCCTATACCTCGGCAACAACCTGAATTTCAGCACCCATTTCCAGCACATAACCAAAAAAGTATCCAAAACGGATGGGGTCCTCTCCAAGATACGATACTACGTGCCGCAAACTGCCCTTCTCACACTATACCATTCACTTATATATCCATACCTAACCTATGCTCTCTGTGCTTGGGATTCAAGTGCAGCAACACACCTAAAGCCAATAATAACCCAACAAAAAGCCGCAGTTAGAATACTCACTAAATCTCATCCCTGGCAACACCCCCCCCACTCTTCATAGGTCTAAACTTACTCCCTGTTCAGTACATCCACACTTACTACTGTGCAATCTACATCTACAGGACCTTAAATTCCAATATTAACCTTGACCTAAAATGCTTTCTTGATAGTTGTAACAGAACCCACAGGCATAACACCAGACACAAACATCTCTATGACATTCCCCGTGTCCGACTAAACCTTTACAAAAATTCAATGTATGTCAAAGGCCCTAAAATCTGGAACACACTACTGAAAACTCTAGAACTGCAGACACATTTATCACCTTCAAAACTACCATCAGAAAACATCTTATCTCCATGATACAGCCTGTCAACTAATTACACGAATACCACCTGGTGGTTCACACTTACACTCACTCACCCATTTGACCATAAACAGAAATATCAATCTCAATCTTAAAATAATGAATCTTAACTAGTCATAAGTTGGCCTGTGATACTCCAATACTGAAACTATGTATAATGCCAAAACAAAAGCATTCACACTGCTAAACTCACAAACAAGTATTTAGTCACTTAGCCATAATACCAACTTACCTCATAATTTTGTAATATTTTAAACTTAAGATTTAATCTAAGTCTGCCCCCCTACCCCGCCTTCCTTCCACTACAGACTGATACACTCTTGAAGTCATTCTGTTTCGCTCCATTCTCTCTACATGTCCGAACCACCTCAACAACCCTTCCTCAGCCCTCTGGACAACAGTTTTGGTAATCCCGCACCTCCTCCTAACTTCCAAACTACGAATTCTCTGCATTATATTCACACCACACATTGCCCTCAGACATGACATCTCCACTGCCTCCAGCCTTCTCCTCGCTGCAACATTCATCACCCATGCTTCACACCCATATAAGAGCGTTGGTAAAACTATACTCTCATACATTCCCCTCTTTGCCTCCAAGGACAAAGTTCTTTGTCTCCACAGACTCCTAAGTGCACCACTCACTCTTTTCCCCTCATCAATTCTATGATTCACCTCATCTTTCATAGACCCATCCGCTGACACGTCCACTCCCAAATATCTGAATACATTCACCTCCTCCATACTCTCTCCCTCCAATCTGATATTCAATCTTTCATCACCTAATCTTTTTGTTATCCTCATAACCTTACTCTTTCCTGTATTCACCTTTAATTTTCTTCTTTTGCACACCCTACCAAATTCATCCACCAATCTCTGCAACTTCTCTTCAGAATCTCCCAAGAGCACAGTGTCATCAGCAAAGAGCAGCTGTGACAACTCCCACTTTGTGTGTGATTCTTTATCTTTTAACTCCACGCCTCTTGCCAAGACCCTCGCATTTACTTCTCTTACAACCCCATCTATAAATATATTAAACAACCACGGTGACATCACACATCCTTGTCTAAGGCCTACTTTTACTGGGAAATAATTTCCCTCTTTCCTACATACTCTAACTTGAGCCTCACTATCCTCGTAAAAACTCTTCACTGCTTTCAGTAACCTACCTCCTACACCATACACTTGCAACATCTGCCACATTGCCCCCCTATCCACCCTGTCATACGCCTTTTCCAAATCCATAAATGCCACAAAGACCTCTTTAGCCTTATCTAAATACTGTTCACTTATATGTTTCACTGTAAACACCTGGTCCACACACCCCCTACCTTTCCTAAAGCCTCCTTGTTCATCTGCTATCCTATTCTCCGTCTTACTCTTAATTCTTTCAATAATAACTCTACCATACACTTTACCAGGTATACTCAGCAGACTTATCCCCCTATAATTTTTGCACTCTCTTTTATCCCCTTTGCCTTTATACAAAGGAACTATGCATGCTCTCTGCCAATCCCTAGGTACCTTACCCTCTTCCATACATTTATTAAATAATTGCACCAACCACTCCAAAACTATATCCCCACCTGCTTTTAACATTTCTATCTTTATCCCATCAATCCCGGCTGCCTTACCCCCTTTCATTTTACCTACTGCCTCACGAACTTCCCCCACACTCACAACTGGCTCTTCCTCACTCCTACAAGATGTTATTCCTCCTTGTCCTATACACGAAATCACAGCTTCCCTATCTTCATCAACATTTAACAATTCCTCAAAATATTCCCTCCATCTTCCCAATACCTCTAACTCTCCATTTAATAACTCTCCTCTCCTATTTTTAACTGACAAATCCATTTGTTCTCTAGGCTTTCTTAACTTGTTAATCTCACTCCAAAACTTTTTCTTATTTTCAACAAAATTTGTTGATAACATCTCACCCACTCTCTCATTTGCTCTCTTTTTACATTGCTTCACCACTCTCTTAACCTCTCTCTTTTTCTCCATATACTCTTCCCTCCTTGCATCACTTCTACTTTGTAAAAACTTCTCATATGCTAACTTTTTCTCCCTTACTACTCTCTTTACATCATCATTCCACCAATCGCTCCTCTTCCCTCCCGCACCCACTTTCCTGTAACCACAAACTTCTGCTGAACACTCTAACACTACATTTTTAAACCTACCCCATACCTCTTCGACCCCATTGCCTATGCTCTCATTAGCCCATCTATCCTCCAATAGCTGTTTATATCTTACCCTAACTGCCTCCTCTTTTAGTTTATAAACCTTCACCTCTCTCTTCCCTGATGCTTCTATTCTCCTTGTATCCCATCTCAAGTAATTTTCCAAATGATGAAACTATATCATTAAAGTTCTGGTTAGGAAGAAAAAGATATTGTACAAAGTGCTGAACGAAGGAGCAATTTCTCCACAGGTATATAGAGGCGAGACTGTATTATGAGTGAATAAAAATCAAGTAAAAACAATAGAGAGAGAATGTATGGGGTATTTGAGCAATGACAGGAGGATAGGATAAGGAATGAATAAATTAGGTAAGAATGTGGAATGTGTAAGTTTGTTACACAAAACTAAGGTGTGTACTGAAATGGTATGGTTATGATGAAGGAATATCATAAGTAGGGACTTCAAGGAACAAAGCTGAGAGTGCCAAAAAAGATGGTTAGAAATGGCAAGTTAATATCTAAGAAAACATGATATGCAAATGAGTAATGGTAATACAGAGGACTGAACAGAAGCATTTGTCAAAATTACTGACATAATAAAACTACTGTAGCAATGCAGTACGGGTACCAACGAAGTGATGGGTACTAAATGCTGGCATGTGCCAAAGAGGGACATGTGGTGGTTAGTCGTACCATAGACAATGAATACATCCACATGTCTCTCTTTAAAATTCCATGTAGTAGTTTTTTTTTTTTTTTACACAAAATCAATTTTACAGGCTAAGAGCTGGTATCCTACCTCAGCTTATTGCAAAGCCCAGCCCCTATCTAAGGTATACTCTCTCCCCCAGGATGCCACCTACACAAGTCAGCTAATGCCCAGGTACCTATCTACTGCTAGGTCAACAGGGACAGCAGGTGTAAGGAAACGGCCAACATTTCCACCCATACCAGGAATACAGTAAGAGAGTCAAGCGATTCTTTATCTGAGGTTTGCCGGGGATGAA
This sequence comes from Cherax quadricarinatus, assembly GCF_038502225.1. Taxonomy (NCBI): domain Eukaryota; kingdom Metazoa; phylum Arthropoda; class Malacostraca; order Decapoda; family Parastacidae; genus Cherax; species Cherax quadricarinatus. Next base: position 18,201,204 of record NC_091353.1, read on the forward strand.
TAACAGACAGGCAGAAAAATTGTTAGGGATTTCTGGTTTATAATCTTGAACTTTTTGCTGAACACTTTTGAATTTACATTTATTTTAAAAAAGAGAATATTGATAATAGTACTGTATTGTTGGTTGACCAGGACATGGTGAAACTGGCAAGATGTGGAAGATACAAACATTTATGACACTTACCAAATGAAACATTTTATGATGAGAGGCTTCTACAGACACAACAGAGACAACTAAGAGGAGAGCATATATAGTGAGTGGAGGTAAGTGAGTAACATTTTGCTTCACGTCACTCGTCACCACATATTTTACGAGGCATTGCATGGCAAAAAATAATAAGCATCGAATTCAAACGAGGGAGAAAAACCCAGGTGCTGAGGGGAAGATCCGACCCACAAGGTTCAAGTTGCCATACTTTGTTAAAGGTCTTTGAGCCTAAGTTACAGATGCAGAAGACAATATCCACACATCCCCACAAACAGATGAAACATTCAGGAATCGATATGTTCAATGACCCAGAGTTTGGTGGTTGCGTTTATTATTTTCTGCTGTGGAGAGCATCATGTGCTTCCTTCATAGGTCTCTCTATACACGTATTAGCAATGACGCAGCAACTGGTGGTGACACTTCTCCTTTAATGCTGTAACCAATTCACTTACTGATCTACTCTCAGGAACAGAAATCGGTTGTTAAGTGAGGAGAGGCTGTACCTGTATTCCTGGAGATGGTTTTGAGGGTCAATACTGCCACAGCACAGTCCCAGACCAAGCCTCATGGTAGATGACCTGATCAACCAGCTGTTGGTACTAGTCACATATAGTCCAACTTATGCACTACAGCCTGGCTAATCAGGAAATGATGTATGAAACTTATGTTCTCTCTTGAAAATGGATAAAAGTCTGCTAGCAAATTCCCTTGTGAATGAGGGAAGGGCATTAAAGTCTTGATCCTCTTACGCTCGTTGTGTTGCCTTACGTGACATCTTAACAAGTGTAAGAGGATCAAGAAATCTCACGTGCACTAACCGTTGCCCTACGTTTCATTGGTATGCTATGTACTATATGTCAAGCTCTTGCTTTCATAAGAGATGATTTAGTGTGCAGATATAGGATCAGTCTCTGAAGAATTTTCCAAGTGTCAATAATGATTTATTGTTTTTGCTCATGTTCTAAGTAGTACAGTTCAAGGGACTTCAAATCTTCCCGATAATCTAGGTATTTGTCTGAGTTTCTACAAGCTGTGAAGGTTCTCTATATATTCTCCAGCTCTGCAATTCCGTTTGTCTTAACCCGTAAACAGTCCAAACATATATGTAAGTTCTCTCCCGTAGTGCCCCAAATTTAAGAAAAAAAATTGTTTTTTAATAGGAAAAAAGAGCATATGGTACCCAGGCATCCCCAATTATTTTAAAATGGCCCACAGTGAGTGTGCACACCCATTCTCTCATGTCTAGGTGACTCAGGCTTATCGTGGCAATGTTGAATGTATAACAAATAAAACGTATACATACGTTTGGAGCACTAGCGGTAAAAATGTATACTATATACGTTTGGACCATTTACGGGTTAAAAAAGCCTGTTAGTATCCAGTGTAATATTAAAGCCTAGAGAATACAGTTGACTTAAGACTGGAAAACCCTATCAGAAATTCTAGGAACAAAAAAGATATCACGAAATAGCTAAATTGAATTAACAAAACCAGATGAACCCAAACTCCCACCAACTGACACAGCAAACAGACTCAATAATTTCTTCTCCACTATAGGAAAAAAACTTGCCAATAAAATCCCAAGCTCAGATACCCCACCCAATGACTACCTCACTGGCAACTACCCGAACACGCTGTCCCTAGCTCCGACTAACCCTACTGAAGTCTCCCTTATCATCAATACACTAAAAAACAAGTCAGGAGATTTAACCCTTTGAGGGTTGACAGGCCCTCTCCGAGACTCGTTCTCAGGGTCAGCCAAATTTAAAAAAAAAAAAAATAATTTTGTCTTATGAAAAGATAGAGAATCTTTTCCCGGTCATAATGACACCAAAAATATGAAATTTGATGGAAAACTTATGGAATTATGCTCTCGCGAAGTTAGCGGTCTCGGCGATGTTTACAGATCAGAGATTTTGTCCACCTTGAGCCCCATTTTCGGCCAGTTTCACTGTACTAGTCGACAAAAAACATGAATATTTCGCTAGAACTCCATTTTTTCTATTGAATGAGTGCAAGAAACCACCCATTTACCAATTTCAACTATCCAGTACAGTGGTCAGAATTTAGCAATTTTGCCAATTTCACACAAATTTCAAAAGATGCCAATTTCCGAATAGGGTCCAGAACAAACAAGAAATACATTCCTGGCACTAAAATGACATTTCCTCTGTTCATTAGTCATGTCTCAAGGCCCCTCTTACATTCTTTTGCTTTCCACTTTGAATTTTTATTCTTACAAAAAAATAGAAGATTTACTGTTATGCAGACTACTGCATTAGTGTAAAAAATGGTATGAATCATATTGGCGCACTTACAAAAGAATATTAGACTCACCAGTTGACGTGTATTGGACGCTTGGCATGATTTGTTTACTTTTGAACTTTGGTAAAAATCGAACATTTCTGCTACTTTGAGCTCAATTTCAAGGTACTTTTCATTGTAAAACCAGTCAAAATCATCTCAATTTCTATGATATGCCTTCCATTCTATAAAATGAGACCAAGAAAACTAGAATACAACAATAAATACCATACGAGAATACAGTGCAAAGTCGCTGTTTTATTCCAAAAAAATGGTCAAAGTTTGAAAAATTAATTCATAAGCGAATCTATTCCTACCTCATCTTGCACAACATACTCAACCCCTGTCAATTTGGATTCAGGCCTAATAAAAATGCTAATGATGCTGTTATACACATGCTAGAACATACATACACTGCAATAGAGAAAAAAGAAGTCCCACTGGGGATCTTCATTGACTTACGTAATGCTCTTGATACAGTTGACCATGACTTGCTCCACATAAAATTGTCACACTATGGTATAAGAGAGCACTCCCTCAACTACCTCAAGTCATACCTCAGCAACAGAAGCCAATATGTGTACACAAATGGGGCAAACTCTTCCGCACAACCAATTACAGTTGGTGTCCCACAGGGAAGTGTCCTTGGCCCTCTTCTCTTTCTCCTATACATAAATGACCTACCAAATGCTTCACAATTACTCAAACCCACACTATTTGCAGATGACACTACATACGTCTTCTCTCACCCGAGCCCAGTCATGCTAGCCAATACTGTAAATACCGAATTACAGAAAATATCTACCTGGATGAGGACTAACAAACTTACACTAAACATTGACAAAACCTACTTCATTCAGTTTGGTAACAGAGCTACAGATGTCCCTCTTAACATAATGATAAACGGATCACCTATCACAAAGCTAACAGAGGGAAAATTCTTAGGAATACGCCTTGATAATAGACTCAAATTTCATACATATATACAACAAATTTCTAAGAAAATTTCCAGGACTATAGGCATACTATCGAAGATACGGTACTATGTTCCACAGTCAGCCCTCCTGGCCCTATATCACTCTCTTATTTACCCCTATCTCATCTATGGAATTTGTGCATGGGGCTCAACAACAATTAACCATCTCAGACCACTAATTACCCAACAAAAGGCTGCAGTCAGAATGATAACAAATTCCCACTACAGGCAGCACACTCCACCAATATTCAAAACACTAAACCTACTCACCATACAAAACATCCATACTTATTACTGCACCTATTACATACACAGAACACATAACTCTGATATTAACCCTCCCCTCAAACATCTCCTTGCCAACCTCAACAGAACACACAACCATAACACTAGGCACAGATCACTCTTTGATGTTCCTTGTGTCCATATCACACTATGCAAAAACTCAATGCACATAAAAGGCCCTAAAATCTGGAATTCATTACCTGTCAATATAAAAGAAACACTACCTGTTCATAAATTCAAGTCTCTTCTCAAAGATCACTTACTCACCCAAAACCAAATAAATACTGAATAGCTGAACCTTATAAATTGTATATCTTAAATGTTTCTCACAATTATATCACATAAATGTTAAACCTAAGACCCAATCTAACTTTGTTATTTTTTAAATACACTACCTAACAGAATACTCCATTCTACTGAATGTACAACAATGCATGCAACCATATGACCTGTCTTTGTAATAGTACTCATTTGTGCTTTATTGTTATCTGTTTACAATAATGTTTTGTCACTGATTACATCATTGCTTAGTTAATCTTAAGTTAATTTTAAGCCAGCCCGTAATGCTATGTATACAAGTGGCTTTGGCATGCTGCTCTTACCAGTATTTTTTTGTACCTCTGTATGTATGTTCAAATTATTAAATAAATAAATAAATAAATAAATAAATGTATATTATCATCATTATTACTAAGTGATAAGATAATGGCCCTAGAGTCATAGTATAGTACTTCAGTTATTTCTCAATCTTCCAGGCATGACTTTCTATGCAGTGACTTCTTTAACCCCTTGACTGTTGCAACCCCCAATCCTGAAGTGTCTCCTGGTGTCGCAAAATTTAAAAAAAAAAAATTATTTTTTCTTATGAAATGATAGAGAATCTTTACCCGATTGTAATGACACCAAAAACACGAAATTTGATGGAAAACTGACAGAATTACACTCTCAGCGATATTTACAAATCGGCGATTTCGCCCACTTTGAGCCCTATTTTCGGCTAATTCCATTGTTCCAGTCGACCAAACTCATAGCTTTAGAACTCCATTTTTTCTATCGATTGAGTACAAGAAACTGCCCATTTACTGATTTCAACTACCCAATAACATGGTCAGAAATTTGCAATTTGGCTAATTTCACGAAAATTAAAAAATATGACAATTTCAAAATAAAGTCCAGAATGAACAATGCAGACATTCCTGTCTCTAAAATAACATTTTCTTTGTTTATCAGTCATGTCTCCAAGCCCCTCTGATATTACTCTTGCTTTCTATTTTGAATTTTTATCAAACAAAAAATAGAAGATTTACTGTTATGTAGACTGCAATACTGTAATAATTGTATAAATAACATCAACCCATTCATGACTGCATATTAGAATGGCTAGTTGGATATTTATTGGATAATGACATCATTTGTTTACTTTTGAACATCGGCAAAAATCAAACATTTCCCCTACTTTGAGCTCCATTTCCAGGTTCTTTTTATAGTAAAATCAATCAAAATCACCTCTATTTCTATAATATGTTTTCCATTCTATCAAATGAGACCAAGAAAATGAGAATACATCCATAAATACTATACGAAAATAGACCACAGAGTCGGCATTTTAATTAAAATAAGACGGTCGGAGTTTTTTTTTTCTCATTATGCACTGCATGCTCCAGGATTTTTTTTATATGGTGCACACTGACCACATAGACCCATTCTCTCACATGTGGGCCTACCAGCTTTCTGCTGCTTGATTTGAAGCCACTAGAATTTATGAGTATCTTTACACTACAGTTTTTAAACTGCAACATTAACACCCCTCCTTCAGAGTGCAGGCACTGTACTTCCCATCTCCAGGACTCAAGTCCGGCCTGTCGGTTTCCCTGAACCCCTTCATAAATGTTACTTTGCTCACACTCCAACAGCACGTCAAGTATTAAAAACCATTCGTCTCCATTCACTCCTATCAAACACGCTCACGCACGCCTGAGTACATATTCATCAAAACCGGTGGCTTGTAAGACATATATATACGACCAAAACAGTCAAAGAGTTAAAGAAAAAACCTGAACAATTTTTTCAGTAGGGGATTTTTCCATTCCTCACACACACAAGTTTCTCTTTGAATTCATTTCTCATAATTCAATACTCTGTTTTTTTAGAAGAAAAATTCATTATACATTTTTAATTTTCATCCTGAGTATGGCCATCAAAATGTCATCATATAACTCAGGGTAAATATAAATATTTGCAATTAAATTTGACAATTAACACTGGCCAAAATACTTGAGTACACACCAATGTAAAACACTGACCAATATAATCTAAACTTACAAAGGCCCCTCATACTCACTTAAACAGACAATAACAAATGAAGAGTGCTATATATATATCTTGGCTTCTTATATCGTGCATCATGCAAGTGTTGTAAAAAAATATAGCAAAACCTGAGTGCTGTGAGGAAGAATAGACTTGATAATACACAAGTATACACAGCACAGGTGCTTACTGATGCACAAAGAGCATACATACTCACATACACCCATACAAACATTGTCCAGCCCATTCTTCAAAAGCCAGAGTGATAATTTTCTAGCAAACATCGATGATTTGATTTATTTGCAGTCTTGAGTGTTTGTCTAGTTTGGCACACACTGCAGTCACTACACCCGGGGTGGGCACACACACTGCAGCCACTACACCCGGGGTGGGCACACACACCGCAGCCACTACATCTGAGCCTGCCACACACAGAATACTTGGGTCATTGACATTTTAATGGCATACAATGCTTATCTCCCCATCACCCTCTACATATAATCTACATTGTAATCGTAAAATATTTTCCCTGTTATGCTACAAGGTAACTTGCATGATCACCCCCCTAATCTGATTAGCTGGTACAATACACTATGTCACGCTGGTCATGATCCATGAATAACTACATGAATAACTAATTCATGCATTGTTTTTAATATTGTTCATTCAATAGCTATCACAATTCCAGCAACCCTTTGAATTGCAACATCCCCATCCCTCCTTCAAAGTGAAGACACTATGCCAACTTACATAACAATGTGTCTTATGTATCATCATTATCTGCCACCTGTTTGCTAAATCAATACAGATTCACACTATATAACAGTGACACACACTCATACTTACTACCTAACCTACATATTAACTTAACCTATGGTTTCGTTAAGTGCATACATCCTGGTGAACATGTGTAGCTGCTTAATTGTGTTCCTAAATCCAAAGACTTGTCCATGAACTGTATTATACTGCCTCCTGGTCCCAGATTTGCTCATCTAACTCTCACACTACTTGTATGACAGTTGCTTTACCTGCTAAATCCAGAACTGTAGTTACTATATAGTCTAACATTTTTTTTATGTGGTCCAATTAGTCTCATACAGTCATGCACTGTTTGTTTTAGATCCTTGGCACTAATCAATTATTGCATCCATCTTCACATGCACACATGCACATGCACAAATACACACACACACGCACATACACACACATTCTATCACAGTTTGTTAACACATGCTACTGTACAAATATTTACAAGAAGAGCTTTCCTCTACTCGGGGAATTTTAAGTCAAAATGCATCGTTCATGAGGACAGGTTGAACTTGCCTTCTGTACAGTTATCATTACCGCTGCATGTTGCAAGTACTGAAGATGCTTGGAAGGAAATGAAAAAAAGATGATGAGAGATGGTAGAAGCAAATGGACAAAAGAGGAAAAAGGGGGAGGGAGGAGCAAGAGATGTGAGTGCCAGTAACAATGAAGAGGATGATGCATATTGTTATAATATTTGTGGAAAGTGCCAATCCTTCGAAGGTCATTAATCACTTCACAGCAGAGTTGAAAGATAAGGTAGGAGAAGTGGTGTTAACTGCTAAATTAAGAACTTCAGCTGAAAGATATGGTAGGAGAGGTGGTGTTAGCTGTTAAAGTAAGAACTTCAGTTGAAAGGATGGGGAGCAGCAGGTAATGAAGCAAACTGGTGTTTGTTAAATAATCAAAGTGAAAATGTGTGTGTGTGTGGGGGGGGGGGGGAAGAGACACAAATGCAGCATATGGGACATTTAATATGTCGTCGTCTCACCCACTTGAGTCTTTTTTCAATCCAATATACATAAAAAAGCAGAGAATGTACTGAATAGGTAGAGAGTCAGGCAAGTCAGGAAGTCAAGTCTGGTGACACCTGGTGGTTGAGTATGTGTTACCTGCTTATGTAGTGTCAGGTCTGGTGACACCTGGTGGTTGAGCATGTCACTTGCTGCTCATGTAGAGTCAGGTCTGGTGACACCTGATGGTTGAGAATGTGTCACCTGCTTATGTAGTGCATGTCCTGAGGTAGAATTACCTAAAATTACCTGAGTTCTGGACTGCAGTGTTGAGTGCCTCAATCAAGGTAAAAGGCAGGTATACACAGGTATAAGGCAGGTATACACAGGTATAAGGCAGGTATACACAGGTATAAGGCAAGTGTATCACAGGTATAAGGCAGGAATACAAGGTATACACAGGTATAACAAACTGTGTCCTGTAAATCTTATGCTCTCTAAAATAGATTCCAGCAATGATGCCTCTTAGTTCAAGTAAGTTAGGTTTGCACTTAGATTACTAACCTGAAGGGTCAGCAACCCAAGATAGCAAAATAAATTCAGTGCATCATCTGAGACTGCCTCTCTTATTTCCGTTTGGGGTTCTCGAATCCTCTCCCCTACGATGTGACCCACAATTGTCGACTAACACCCGGATGCAAGAAAAAATACTGCAAGTCATCCTTGTTAGTGGGTCTCCTGTGTACTCTGAGAGTGAGACTACCCACCCATGTCTAGCAAACATATATGAATTGGAGCTTATTGTACATTTCATACTTAAGAATATATTTGATGGTCAACTCTATGATGCTGATCTTGGTAAGCAGTGTTAATATTCAGATGTCCAGGAACAATAACCAAGCTATCGTCCAGGCAGAGTAGCCGTGCAATGCTGCTGGGGACAAAAGGGAGGATACACTCAGTTTCTAGATTCTTCATATATATGTAGTTTGGACATAACACCACTGATAGGGAACCTCATGCTCACCTCAAAACAGTCTTAAAACAAATTTCTCCTGAAATGGGAAATAACTGCATGTAATTAGCACATGGCTTGATGAAGTCAAAAAAGTTACTGTGGGGAATCCGGAAGATCTAAGTTATCAATGAATTTATTTAGCAGAAGCAGTCGTCTGACTGCATGGTTGCTATGTTAATAAACAGGTGGTAAAATAAGGACTTTCTGGGCCTTATTCCTCTTGTTGATGTTTCTAATCTGATTAATGGGGGCCCCACTTTACCATGAGTATGACTAATGGTCCCCAGCAGTTTGGAGAAGTGTTTCACAAAAAAATGTCACTGAAAAAATAAAAGTATCGCTTTTAAAAATACGATTTTCAGCACATATCCACATTTTTTAAACTATCGTGTTGTCGTGGTCACTGGTCAGTATAATACAGTGAAAATTATACATTATTAAAGTGGCTGCAATACTGTGGAGCACTACCTATCCTTGAAGTCTGAGTGGAATATCAGTGTTATGAGTCTTGGTTAATCCATAAAATTCTGAGAGCTCTAGGGGGTTGCTGATATCTTGTGTGTTTCTGTACTAGACCAAAAAAAAAAAAAAGCCTCCATTGGGTGAAACATCTATTAATTAAACATCTTAAAGTGTTGCAACTGTGTCTTTATTGCACTACCTGTTAGTAATGCCATATCTGTATTTGCAGCACAGTGTGGCTGCAGGAAAGGTGGCGTGGTCAAAGAGAAGGGTGAGCAGAATGAGAATGTCAGGATGTCAAGGGCATCTAGAGATGATGCAGAGATGAAAAAAAAAAAAAAAGATTGATCTACAAGAGAAAAGAGATACAGAAAAAGTGTCCTGATATCCAATTCTTCCTCCAGATAAATTGGGCAATTGTACTGCTTCACTTCCTTTCACAATTAAAGTTACAATACACAAAGGTTGACTAAGGAGAAAAAAAATAATACTAAGTGCCACTATCAAGATTTACTCAGTGTTAAAAATTGGAGGGAACAAACAGATGTGATATGCCAGAGAGGCACGTGGATCTAGTCAAAATTGGTGCTCTTAGTGCCTTTATACCCAGCGAGGCTACAACCAGGTGCCACGAATAGCACACAGAGATACTGTACCAGCACACACAATGTAAAAGCTGAAATAAGCCAATACAAAACTCAAGAACAAAAAAATCTTTGTATGAACTGTGGACTTGTGTGTGCTAGTGGTAAATGTGAGTAACTTGTACTAGATCAATGTTGTATCAATGCAACAACAACAACAGCAGCAGCAGCAGCAGCAGCAGCAGCAGCAACTGCACGTAGTTGTCGGATAAGCAGAGAAGTCGGAGGTACCTCGGGATGTGCGTCTGTTGGGTGTCTGGTACTGAATGAGGTATGACAAGGGCTCAGACGTGGAGGTGGTGAAGGGCAGGCCAGCCAGACAGCACAATGATGGGCTTGCTGTGGGCATAGCACCATAGTTTCTAGTCTAAAAGTTAGCTAATAATCAAACATTTGTTCAGTGTGATAAACCTAAACTCCAAACTAAAAGTTAAATAGAGCATATTTATAGTAGTAAAGAAACACTTAAATATTATCCTGGACAAAGAAGCAAGTACGTTAAGATACACAGATGTGGGTTAACATGATTGACACTGAGAGTCTATTACACAGATTTAAGTGAGCTTTGAAAAACACAAGAGCAAAGTGAACCAATACTCTGAAAAACACAAGAGCAAAGTGAACCAATACTGACATAAATATTAAAATTACTTATAATGGTGACTACAACACTGTTTACAATAAGGATGTTTCTACACTTATACATGTACAATCTTTGTGTCCTACACTTGCATGTCTCTTCTACTAAACTCACAAAACACTACACATTGCCAGTTCTCTCATTTAAAAAAAAATATGTTAAGGCAGCTTCAAAACCATATATGATGGCAGCAAAATATCAAGATAGTTCCAGTATATTTAAACAAAATAACTATTGTGTTTTATTGTTAATGAAATATTAGTCTGCCAAACAATGCAGTATCACAAAGTTAAACCTTTCTATCTACTTTAATTTTACTTTACTAAGAATTCCAATTACACTCTAATACTTTTAAAAGACAGACTATGTGATAATCTAGAAAAAACAAGAAAGCCTTGTATTTTAATAGGTTATTTAACAACATTACTACATTTTAACACACCACAAATATCTATGCACATAAAGAAGTAATGAAGTGATTTTACTGCAACACAACCTCTGCAATAAAACATATTGCTGTTAATTTATTAAAAGAACAGTTAACAAACTCAGCAAGAAATTATAAAAATATTCCCTTATAAGGACAAGTGAAATGAGCAGACCACACTTTGTTTTGATTGTTAATAATATTATCTTACATTTATTGTCAGCTATGCTTTGAAGATTGAGACACTTATGCAACATGTGGGAATCTTTATTGAAGAAACATTTTGCCACACAGTGGCTTCATCAGTCCAATACAAATTAGAAGGGTGTAAGGAGAGGAGGAGTTTGAGGTAATCAGTCCCTCAACCTGGAGTCGATGTGTTCAGTCCATCAATCTTGTAGAAAGTACAAAATTGATGGACTGAACACATTGACTCCAGGTGGAGGGACTGATTACCTCAAACTACTCCTCTCCTTACACCCTTCTAATTTGTATTGGACTGATGAAGCCACTGTGTGGCAAAATGTTTCTTCAATAAAGATTCCCACATGTTGCATAAGTGTCTCAATCCTCAACTTGTCGGTTTTAAACCATTTATCACAGCTATGCTTTACTGACAAATAAACAGTACTATTACATTTATTGTCAGTTGTGCTTTATTCAAAAATACAGTCACTCCTCACTTAACAACTTACCCGTTTAACGACCGTGCAGACTTACACCCAGCTCTCCGACCAGTCAGTATTGTAAGCTGTATAAGAACTTTGGTCGATGGAGAGCTAACTAACGAAGCTTTAATAGAGTTGGAAACGCAGCAGCACTTGGAAGAGGAAGAAGAGGAGGAAAGAAAGGAAGTACAAAAGAGGTTCACTGTGTGTTTTTGAAAGTGAGTGCAGAATGGAACTTGGTCATTAAGTGAGGAGTGCCTGTACTGTGGTACTCTCTTACATTTACTACCAGTTGTGCTTCACTGACAAATAAATAGTACTCTTACATTTAGTCAGTTGTGATTTATTGACAATAATTCTCATTATGTCTACATGTGATCTGCATAAACTTTCAGAAGAGAATATGAACCCTTACATCTCTCAGCTGGTTGAACTTGACACTTTCTACAGGCCAAAGAAAATTAGTATTATCATATATTCATGGGAAGCAATAAACCCACTAAGGACATACAGTTCTTGGGAAAATGAGTTTGAGGTTTGATCCAAGGGCACAAAAATAGGAAATTACTTGATGGATGCTCAATGCAGCCTTTTAATGTTCTTACTTTTAAAGGCATATGTTACAAGTCCTGTTCCCAGAAGTCTGGAGAAGATTTTTGCCCAAATCTGGCAGGTAATGGTGAGGAAACTTATTTCCTCCAAGAGATTTTTTTTTTAACACACCAGCTGTATTCCACCAAGGCAGGGTGACCCAAAAGAAAAATTTAAGTTTTTCTTTTAGGTCACCCTAAAGGAAAAAACTTTTCTTTTTTAAATTTAGTAATTTATACAGAAGAAGGACTGTAGATCTACGGCTTTACGTTGAGTGTCCAAACCGTAGATCTACGCCAAAATTCTAGCGCCGTCAAATTTAGCGCGAAAACGCTCATAGGCCTACATGTGAGAGAACGGGTCTGCGTGGTGGGTGTGCGCCATAAACAAAAAATCTAGGCGCCCGCATAGCATTGTGGGAACGCCGGCTCAGTTACCCTTGTTCACCATGCCTCGTCGCAAGTCAGCTCTCACTCCCCGGAAAATTGGGACTCTCCTCTTCCTATCTGATAGTTCTGACACTGATGGAAGTGGAAATGAAGACGAATTCTATGGCTTTGATCAGTTAGTGACCGAAAAGAATGACCAGGATATCGATAATAGTGCAGAAAACCCTGACGATCCTCAACCTTCTACCTCTGGTGTGGGCACTCGTGACTCACGGTCGGTTGTTCCTCAACGCAAGAGAAAACTAATATTTTCGCGTGGCCAGGCCTCTGACTTCAGTAATGATGATGATAGTGACGTGGATTGTGATTTTATTGCGCTCGACGATCATTCGAGTAGTGATAGTGAGGAATCATATTCACCAGTGAAGCGTCGGTATGTTCGCCGCCGCATGCGCTCGGGTAGTGTACCCTATGCTGTGCCCAGGGGACGGAGTACATCCCGGAGTACATCCCGTGGCCCTACACCAGTTTTAGGTAGTGATAGTGAGGATGATGTGGCTACACTTGGCATGGATAGACCACAGGCATCAGTGGATGGTGTTAGTGGTGATGGTAGTGGCACCGCCATGCGTGACTCACCAGCCCACGCTGGGACCCACGCTGCTGACTCGTCAGTTCAAGGACAAAGCGGAGCGTCAGCCACCAGCCCACCACAACCACAACCACCCGCACAACCAGCCTATGATGTCCAGTATCCACCAGCAAACCGTATGTGGGATTGGCAGCAAAATCCCAATTTTGTTCCCAAGCCTCACCACTTTGATGACTCTCAAAGTGGAATTCTACCTACTTGTCCCCTTGGAACCACGGCCAATGAACTGGAATTCTTTGAATTATTCTTTGACCAGCCATTGATGGAAATTATTGTCAGGGAAAGTAATAAGTATTTTGAGTACACCATGGCAAATACGATCTTATCACCACAGTCAAGACTACACAGGTGGAAAGAGACGACTGTTGCAGAAATGTATTTGCTTTTTGCAACAATAATGCTTATGCCTCACGTCTATAAGCATAATATAAAAGCATACTGGTCCACAGATCGGCTAATTTCTACCCCGGTCTTCAGTGAAATCATACCAGTGAACAGGTTTATCTTACTGTTACGTATGTTGCACTTCTCTGACAAAACCAGGCCTGACAGAAGTGACAGGTTATACAAGATTAGAAATGTTTTCATGTATCTCAAACAAAAGTTCAGCATATACTTTTATCCATTCAAGAATCTTGTAATTGACGAGTCTTTGATTTTGTTCAAAGGTAGACTGTCATTCAAGCAGTATATACCGAGCAAGAGGAAACGCTTTGGTATAAAACTGTTTGTACTCTGTGATTGTGACAGTGGCCTGGTGTTGGATATTGTTGTATACACGGGTAGTAAAACATTGAAAGATACCAAGATGTTATTGGGTATCTCAGGTGACGTAGTGAGAAACATGATGGCACCTTATCTTGGTAAGGGGCATACATTATATACCGATAACTGGTACACAAGCCCATTACTCAGTGATTTCATGCGAGTGAACAAGACAGATGTGTGTGGCACAGTGCGTTCTAATCGTAAACATATGCCCAGGCTCAACGCAGGTGCTCGTGGTGATGACGTGCAGGTGTTTACTGCCAATGACATCATGGCATTACGGTGGCATGACAAACGAGATGTCACATTGTTGACAACCATTCACCGTAATGAAATGCAAGACAGTGGCAAAGTTGATCGAGTGACTAATGAACGTATTCGAAAACCAGTGACAGTGATTGATTATACACAAAACATGCGCTTGGTTGACAAATGTGACATGCAGATTGGTTTTGTTGACTGTGTTCGTAAGAGTTACAAGTGGTACATGAAACTTTTCTTCCATCTCATGGACATTTCAATGCTCAATGCATATAATATGTACCAAATAAAGACTGGCAACAGACCACCGTATGGTGAATTTTGTTTGTCTGTTGTCAGACAACTCATAATGAAGTACCAGGTAACAACACCTGCTATACAACATGGTCCTCGAATTCCTCAGGATATACCCAAGCGTTTGAGGAGGGAAGGTGATCATTTCATAATACAGCTTCCTTCAACTCAGAAGAAATTTGCTCAGAAGAGATGCATTGTCTGTGCACAAACAAAACGACGGCAACAAAGACGCAAAGACACTCGGTTTATGTGTGAGGAATGTAAGGTGCCTCTGTGCATGGTGCCTTGTTTCAAGGAGTTCCACAAGCTCCAGCAGTTCTAAAACCATGTCCAGTGATTGTAAATATGTAAATATATGATAGAACATTAGTATTATACAAGATTTGTGCATGTTTATTGTAATAAACAACAGTGGTAAACAATAATATGATAATAACTTTAGTGCGGTTATTGTGTTCAATACAGTGAGTTTATATATATACATTATATACAGTATTGGTCTCTCAGGCCCCAAATGTTAGTAGGAATAGAAAAAAATTGGAAAAGAAAAGAAAAAACAACTAAAACCGCAAAATAATGTAATGCGCGTATAATTTTTTTTTTTTTTCAACAAGTCGGCCGTCTCCCACCGAGGCAGGGTGACCCAAAAAAGAAAGAAAATCCCCAAAAAGAAAATACTTTCATCATCATTCAACACTTTCACCACACTCACACATTATCACTGTTTTTGCAGAGGTGCTCAGAATACAACAGTTTAGAAGCATACACATATAAAGATACACAACATATCCCTCCAAACTGCCAATATCCCAAACCCCTCCTTTAAAGTGCAGGCATTGTACTTCCCATTTCCAGGACTCAAGTCCGACTATATGAAAATAACCGGTTTCCCTGAATCCCTTCACTAAATATTACCCTGCTCACACTCCAACAGATCGTCAGGTCCCAAGTACCATTCGTCTCCATTCACTCCTATCTAACACGCTCACGCACGCTTGCTGGAAGTCCAAGCCCCTTGCCCACAAAACCTCCTTTACCCCCTCTCTCCAACCCTTTCGAGGACGACCCCTACCCCGCCTTCCTTCCCCTATAGATTTATATGCTTTCCATGTCATTCTACTTTGATCCATTCTCTCTAAATGACCAAACCACCTCAACAACCCCTCTTCTGCCCTCTGACTAATACTTTTATTAACTCCACACCTTCTCCTAATTTCCACACTCCGAATTTTCTGCATAATATTTACACCACACATTGCCCTTAAACAGGACATCTCCACTGCCTCCAACCGTCTCCTCGCTGCTGCATTTACCACCCAAGCTTCACACCCATATAAGAGTGTTGGTACTACTATACTTTCATACATTCCCTTCTTTGCCTCCATAGATAACGTTTTTTGACTCCACATATACCTCAACGCACCACTCACCTTTTTTCCCTCATCAATTCTATGATTAACCTCATCCTTCATAAATCCATCCGCCGACACGTCAACTCCCAAGTATCTGAAAACATTCACTTCTTCCATACTCCTCCTCCCCAATTTGATATCCAATTTTTCTTTATCTAAATCATTTGATACCCTCATCACCTTACTCTTTTCTATGTTCACTTTCAACTTTCTACCTTTACACACATTCCCAAACTCATCCACTAACCTTTGCAATTTTTCTTTAGAATCTCCCATAAGCACAGTATCATCAGCAAAAAGTAACTGTGTCAATTCCCATTTTGAATTTGATTCCCCATAATTTAATCCCACCCCTCTCCCGAACACCCTAGCATTTACTTCTTTTACAACCCCATCTATAAATATATTAAACAACCATGGTGACATTACACATCCCTGTCTAAGACCTACTTTTACCGGGAAGTAGTCTCCCTCTCTTCTACACACCCTAACCTGAGCCTCACTATCCTCATAAAAACTCTTTACAGCATTTAGTAACTTACCACCTATTCCATATACTTGCAACATCTGCCACATTGCTCCTCTATCCACTCTATCATATGCCTTTTCTAAATCCATAAATGCAATAAAAACTTCCCTACCTTTATCTAAATACTGTTCACATATATGCTTCAATGTAAACACTTGATCTACACATCCCCTACCCACTCTGAAACCTCCTTGCTCATCCGCAATCCTACATTCTGTCTTACCTCTAATTCTTTCAATTATAACCCTACCGTACACTTTTCCTGGTATACTCAGTAAACTTATTCCTCTATAATTTTTACAATCTCTTTTGTCCCCTTTCCCTTTATATAAAGGGACTATACATGCTCTCTGCCAATCCCTAGGTACCTTCCCCTCTTTCATACATTTATTAAACAAAAGTACCAACCACTCCAACACTATATCCCCCCCTGCTTTTAACATTTCTGTCATGATCCCATCAGTTCCAGCTGCTTTACCCCCTTTCATTCTACGTAATGCCTCACGTACCTCCCCCACACTTACATTCTGCTCTTCTTCACTCCTAAAAGATGGTATACCTCCCTGACCAGTGCATGAAATTACTGCCTCTCCCTTTCTTCCTTAACATTTAAAAGTTCCTCAAAATATTCTCGCCATCTACCTAATACCTCCATCTCCCCATCTACTAACTCCCCTACTCTGTTTTTAACTGACAAATCCATACTTTCCCTAGGCTTTCTTAACTTGTTTAACTCACTCCAAAATTTTTTCTTATTTTCATTAAAATTTCTTGACAGTGCCTCTCCCACTCTATCATCTGCTCTCCTTTTGCACTCTCTCACCACTCTCTTCACCTTTCTTTTACTCTCCATATACTCTGCTCTTCTTATAACACTTCTGCTTTGTAAAAACCTCTCATAAGCTACCTTTTTCTCTTTTATCACACCCTTTACTTCATCATTCCACCAATCACTCCTCTTTCCTCCTGCCCCCACCCTCCTATAACCACAAACTTCTGCCCCACATTCTAATACTGCATTTTTAAAACTATTCCAACCCTCTTCAACCCCCCCCCCCCCCACTACTCATCTTTGCACTAGCCCACCTTTCTGCCAATAGTCGCTTATATCTCACCCGAACTTCCTCCTCCCTTAGTTTATACACTTTCACCTCCCTCTTACTTGTTGTTGCCACCTTCCTCTTTTCCCATCTACCTCTTACTCTAACTGTAGCTACAACTAAATAATGATCCGATATATCAGTTGCCCCTCTATAAACATGTACATCCTGGAGCCTACCCATCAACCTTTTATCCACCAATACATAATCTAACAAACTACTTTCATTACGTGCTACATCATACCTTGTATATTTATTTATCCTCTTTTTCATAAAATATGTATTACTTATTACCAAATCTCTTTCTACACATAGCTCAATTAAAGGCTCCCCATTTACATTTACCCCTGGCACCCCAAATTTACCTACTACTCCCTCCATAACATTTTTACCCACTTTAGCATTGAAATCCCCAACCACCATTACTCTCACACTTGATTCAAAACTCCCCACGCATTCACTCAACATTTCCCAAAATCTCTCTCTCTCCTCTACACTTCTCTCTTCTCCAGGTGCATACACGCTTACTATAACCCACTTTTCACATCCAATCTTTATTTTACTCCACATAATCCTTGAATTAATACATTTATAGTCCCTCTTTTCCTGCCATAGCTTATCCTTCAACATTATTGCTACTCCTTCTTTAGCTCTAACTCTATTTGAAACCCCTGACCTAATCCCATTTATTCCTCTCCATTGAAACTCTCCCACCCCCTTCAGCTTTGTTTCACTTAAAGCCAGGACATCCAGCTTCTTCTCATTCATAACATCCACAATCATCTCTTTCTTATCATTTGCACAACATCCACGCACATTCAGACTTCCCACTTTGACAATTTTCTTCTTCTTATTCTTTTTAGTAATCTTTACAGGAAAAGGGGTTACTAGCCCATTGTTCCCGGCATTTTAGTTGACTTTTACAACACGCATGGCTTACGGAGGAAAGATTCTTATTCCACTTCCCCATGGATATAAAAGGAAAAGTAATAAGACCAAGAACTATTAAGATAAAATCAAAGAAAACTCAGATGAGTGTGTATAAATAAACGTGTACATGTATGTGTAGTGTGACCTAAGTGTAAGTAGAAGTAGCAAGACATACCTGTAATCTTGCATATTTATGAGACAGACAAAAGACACCAGCAATCCTACCATCATGTAAAACAATTACAGGCTTTCGTTTTACACTCACTTGGCAGGACGGTAGTACCTCCCTGGTGGTTGCTGTCTACCAACCTACTAAACATAAAAAAGAAGGAACACTGCAACAGGCCTACTGACCCATGCGAAGCAGGTCCATGTCACCCCCCGGCTTGGACCAATGACATACCTAGTCAGGTCACTTCCACTTAAGGAAGGAGCACGACATCAGACCTAGTAGCACAAACTAGTCAGGTCCAACTCACACCCATCGACACCCACTCATGAATTTATCTAACCTATTTTTAAAACTACACAACGTTTTAGCCTCTATGACAGTACTCGGGAGTTTGTTCCACTCATCCACAACTCTATTACCAAACCAGTGCTTTCCTATATCCTTCCTGAATCTGAATTTTTCCAACTTGAAACCATTGCTGCGAGTCCTGTCTTGGCTGGATATTTTCAGCACGCTATTTACATCCCCTTTATTTATTCCTGTTTTCCATTTATACACCTCAATCATATCCTCCCTAATTCTACGCCTTTCTAGAGAGTGCAGATTCAGGGCCCTCAGTCTATCCTCATAGGGAAGATTTCTGATACATGGGATCAGCTTTGTCATCCTCCTCTGTACGTTTTCCAGTGCATTTATATCCATTCTGTAATACGGTGACCAGAACTGTGCAGCATAATCTAAATGAGGCCTAACCAAGGATATATAGAGTTGAAGAACAACCTGAGGACTTCTATTATTTATACTTCTTGATATGAAGCCAAGGATTCTGTTAGCTTTATTGCGAACACTAATGCACTGTTGTCTTGGTTTTAGATTACTGCTAACCAGAACTCCTAAATCCTTTTCGCAATCAGTAGTATTAAGATCTACATTATTTAGTTTATATGTGGCATGGTTATTTTCCTGTCCAACATTTAGAACTTTGCATTTGTCTATATTAAACTGCATCTGCCACTTCTCCGACCATTGCATCAGTCTATTCAAATCATCCTGGAGTGCTCTAATGTCCTCATTAGAATGAATTGGACGGCCTATTTTGGTGTCATCAGCAAATTTGCTTATGTCGCTATTTATTCCCTCATCTATGTCGTTTATGTAAATTGTGAACAACAACGGGCCCAACACTGACCCCTGTGGAACACCGCTTGTGACGTGCCCCCATTCTGATTTCTCCCCATTTATGCAAACTCTCTGCTGCCTATTTGTCAACCATGCCTCTACCCAGGAAAAAATTTCTCCTCCTATTCCGTGTGCCTTAAGTTTCCTCAATAGCCTCTGATGTGGAACTCTATCGAAAGCCTTACTGAAGTCCATATACACAATATCATATTCATTACCATGATCTACCTCCTCAAACACCTTAGTGAAAAAAGTTAGTAAATTCGTAAGACAGGAACGCCCCTTTGTAAAACCGTGTTGAGATTCATTAATCAATTTATGCCTATCAAGATGGCTACGAATTGCTTCGGCAATTATTGATTCCATAAATTTTCCCACTATGGAGGTAAGGCTTATTGGTCTATAGTTCGAAGCTAAGGACCTGTCACCTGCCTTGTAAATAGGTATTACATTTGCCATTTTCCACTTATCAGGCACTATGCCAGTTTGTAGTGATATGTTGAAAATATTAGTCAAAGATATGCTAAGTTCCTCTTTACATTCCTTTAACACCCTTGCAAACAGTTCATCAGGGCCTGGGGATTTGTTAGGTTTTATTTTCTTTATTTGTCTGAGAACCATATCACTAGTTACGGCAATCGTGTATAGTTTATTATCGTCCTGTTCTGCATAATCTATTATTTCTGGAATTTCGCTAGTATTTTCCTGGGTAAAAACTGAGAGAAGTAAGTATTGAAAATTTCACACATATCCTTATTACTGTCAGTGATCTGACCTGAGTTACTTTTAAGTGGGTCTATCTCGTCCCTAATCTTACTTCTGTTTTTCTGAAACAACCCTTTTGGGTTAGTCTTCGAATCTCTTGCGACTTTAGCCTAAAAATCCCTTTACGCTTTTCTTATTCCTTTTTTTTTCTCTCTCTAATTGAATATATTGATTCCTTAACTGTTCTTCCCCTCTTTTTGATACGCCTATATATGCCTCTCTTTTGGCCAATGAGATGTTTTAATCTATTGTTCATCCATTTGGGATCATTTTTGTTAGATCTAATTTCCCTACTCGGAACAAAAGTTGTCTGGGCAGCTAGAACTATGCTCTGAAAAAAGTCATATTGACAACCAAGATTACCTACCTGACCCAAAGTCAGGTCATCCCAATTTAGCCCACCCAGGTAATTTTTCAGTCCCATGAAATAGGCCAAGCGAAAGTCTGGGACAGAGATTTGATTGCAGTTATCTGGGTAATTCCATGATATATTGAAACTAAGTGATTTGTGATCACTTTCCCCAAGCTCATCATTAACCTCAAGATTATTAATTAGTGGTTCTTTGTTGGCAAGAACCAAGTCAAGCAGGTTGTTTCCTCTAGTTGGTTCTGTCACAAACTGTTTTAAAAAGGAATCCTGAACTGTATCAAGAAAGTCACTAGACTCAAGATTTCCTGTCACATTGTTTCAGTCAATTTGTCTGAAGTTAAAATCTCCCATTAACACAACATTTTCATATCTAGACTCCTTATGAATTTCCTCCCATAGCAGGTTACTGCACTGCCTGTCAGGCTTGGGGGCCTATAAATCACACCCAAAATGAATTTTTCACGACCCTCGAGAAACTGTAGCCAGATTCTGTGTCCGATGTTTCTAATCTTATATCATGTCTAACACAACAATTTAAATTATCTCTGACATACATCGCCACTCCACCACCCTTCCTGTTGACCCTATCAGTGTGGAATAGTTTATAACCCTGTATTCAGAAGGCATTTCCCAATCTTTCAAGTTGAACCAAGTCTTCATTATAGCAATAAGATCTATACTACCCGCACTTGCAAGTAATCTTAGCTCGTCTATCTTGTTTCTTAGACTCCTACTATTTGTATAGTAAACAACCCCTTCAGGGTCCAAGGCCCAAATCTGAAGTGGTGCCCCAGTGTCCAAGAATTTTCAAAAAAAAAATTTGTTATTTTTTCTTATGAAATGGTAGAGAATCTTTTTGTGAAGGTAATAAAACAAAAAGTACGAAATTTGATGGAAAATTGACGAAATTATGCTCTCGCGAATTTTGATGTGTCAGCGATATTTACGAATCGGCGATTTTGCCGACTTTGACTCCCATTTTAGGCCAATTACATTATTCCAGTCAACCAAATTCTTAGCTATTTCACTAGTATTACTTCTATTCTATCGATTGAGCACAAGAAATCGCCAAGTCAACTGTTTCAACTACAAAATAAAGTGATCGGAAATTGTTAATTTGGCCAATTTAACACAAAGTTCAAAATATTCCAATTTCAAAATAGGGTCCAGAATAAACAATGTAGGTATTCCTGGCACTAAACTAACATTTCCTCTGTTCATTAGTTACGTTTTGAGGCTTTACAAATAAATT
This sequence comes from Cherax quadricarinatus, assembly GCF_038502225.1. Lineage (NCBI taxonomy): Eukaryota > Metazoa > Arthropoda > Malacostraca > Decapoda > Parastacidae > Cherax > Cherax quadricarinatus. The sequence continues at coordinate 18,223,569 of NC_091353.1, forward strand.
CCATTTTGATTTTTTATTCACATAATGAATTTTTATTCACACCAAAAAATAGAAGATTTACTGTTATGCAATATTGTAATAATTGTATAAATATCATCACCATATTTGTGAATGCATATTAGACCCACCAGCTGGCGTGTATTAGACGTGTGAGGTCGTTTGTTTACTCTTGAATATCGGCAAAAATTTAACATTTCCGCTACTTTGAGCTCAGTTTCAAGCCATTTCCAGTGCTAAAACCAATCAAAATCATCTCTATTTCTGTAATATGTCTTCCATTCTATCAAATGAGACCAAGAAATCGCAAATACAACTATAAAAAACATACGAAAAAACACTGCAAAGTCGCTGTTTTAATCGAAAAATCATGATTTCAGTTTTTTTCTCTCATTATACACAGTGTGCTGCAGGATCTGTTTTATGTGGTGCACACATACCACATAGATGTATTCTCTCATATCTAGGCCCAAATGTACCACTCACAGTTTATCAGAGTGAGCTGAGCTCATGACGTAGATCTACGGTTTGGACCCTGAACGTACAGCCGTAGATCTACGGGACGGACCCTGAAGGGGTTAAGATTTAAGAATCGTAGTGGCATTCATAGTGTGATAAGGCATGGTGAGGCTGCCAGTTCAGACCAAAAAGCAGCTGAAAAATATGTGAAGGAATTCAAGGAGTACATAGACAGTGAAGGACTGAAACCTGAACAAGTGTTTAATTGTGACGAAACAGGCTTGTTTTGGAAGAAAATGCCAAACAGGACCTACATTACTCAGGAGGAAAAGGCACTCCCAGGACATAAGCCTATGAAAGACAGGCTTACTCTGTTGATGTGTGCCAATGCTAGTGGTGATTGCAAAGTGAAGCCTTTATTGGTGTATCACTCTGAAACTCCCAGAGCGTTCAGGCAAAACAATGTCCTCAAGGCTAATTTGTGTGTGCTGTGGAGGGCAAACAGTAAGGCATGGGTCACTAGGGACTTTTTCTATGACTGGTTACACCATGCATTTGCCCCCACTGTGAAAAATTACCTAACTGAAAAGAAATTAGACCTTAAGTGCCTCCTGGTATTAGACAATGCCCCTGGTCATCCTACAGACTTGGCAGAGCGACTTTCTGGGGACATGAGCTTCATTAAGGTCAAGTTTTTGCCTCCTAATACCACTCCTCTCCTGCAGCCCATGGACCAGCAGGTCATTTCCAACTTCAAGAACTGTACACAAAAGCAATTTTTCAAAAGTGCTTTGAAGTGACCACAGACACTCGACTGACTCTACAAGAGTTTTGGAAAGATCACTTTTATATCCTCAGTTGTGTAAACCTTATAGGTAAGGCTTGGGAGGGAGTGACTAAGAGGACCTTGAACTCTGCTTGGAAGAAACTGTGGCCAGAATGTGTAGACAAAAGGGATTTTGAAGGGTTTGAGGCTAACCCTGAGAATCCTATGCCAGTTGAGGAATCCATTGTGGCATTGGGGAAGTCCTTGGGGTTGGAGGTTAGTGGGGAGGATGTGGAAGAGTTGGTGGAGGAGGACAATGAAGAACTAACCACTGATGAGCTGCTAGATCATCTTCAACAGCAAGAGGCCAGACCTGAGGAAACTGCTTCGGAGGAGGGGAGAGAGAAATTGAAGAAGTTGCCTACTTCAAAGACTAAGGAAATGTGTGCAATGTGGCTTAAAGTGCAAACCTTTTTGGATGAAAATCACCCTCACACAGCTATTGCAAGCCGTGCTGGTGACTATTACACTGACAATGTTGTGAACCACTTTAGGAAAGTCATAAAGGAACGAGAGGCACAGGTATCTATGGACAGATATGTTGTGCAACAGAAGTCCAGTGACTCTCAAGCTGGTCCTAGTGGTATTAAAAGAAGAAGGGAAGTAACCATGGAGAAGGACTTGCTACCTCAAGTCCTAATGGAAGGGGATTCCCCTTCTAAACAATAACAACTTCCACACTCTCCCCTGCTCCCATCACATCAATCATCACCAGATCTTCAATAAAGGTAAGTGTCATGTAACTGTGCATGTCTTCTTCAGTTTGTGTGTATTAAAATTAATATTTCATGTGGTAAAATTATTTTTTTTTATTATCACACTGGCCGATTCCCACCAAGGCAGGGTGGCCCGAAAAAGAAAAACTTTCACCATCATTCACTCCATCACTGTCTTGCCAGAAGGGTGCTTTACACTACAGTTTTTAAACTGCAACATTAACACCCCTCCTTCAGAGTGCAGGCACTGTACTTCCCATCTCCAGGACTCAAGTCCGGCCTGCCGGTTTCCCTGAATCCCTTCATAAATGTTACTTTGCTCACACTCCAACAGCACGTCAAGTATTAAAAACCATTTGTCTCCATTCACTCCTATCAAACACGCTCACGCATGCCTGCTGGAAGTCCAAGCCCCTCGCACACAAAACCTCCTTTACCCCCTCCCTCCAACCCTTCCTAGGCCGACCCCTACCCCGCCTTCCTTCCACTACAGACTGATACACTCTTGAAGTCATTCTGTTTCGCTCCATTCTCTCTACATGTCCGAACCACCTCAACAACCCTTCCTCAGCCCTCTGGACAACAGTTTTGGTAATCCCGCACCTCCTCCTAACTTCCAAACTACGAATTCTCTGCATTATATTCACACCACACATTGCCCTCAGACATGACATCTCCACTGCCTCCAGCCTTCTCCTCGCTGCAACATTCATCACCCACGCTTCACACCCATATAAGAGCGTTGGTAAAACTATACTCTCATACATTCCCCTCTTTGCCTCCAAGGACAAAGTTCTTTGTCTCCACAGACTCCTAAGTGCACCACTCACTCTTTTTCCCTCATCAATTCTATGATTCACCTCATCTTTCATAGACCCATCCGCTGACACGTCCACTCCCAAATATCTGAATACGTTCACCTCCTCCATACTCTCTCCCTCCAATCTGATATTCAATCTTTCATCACCTAATCTTTTTGTTATCCTCATAACCTTACTCTTTCCTGTATTCACCTTTAATTTTCTTCTTTTGCACACCCTACCAAATTCATCCACCAATCTCTGCAACTTCTCTTCAGAATCTCCCAAGAGCACAGTGTCATCAGCAAAGAGCAGCTGTGACAACTCCCATTTTGTGTGTGATTCTTTATCTTTTAACTCCACGCCTCTTGCCAAGACCCTCGCATTTACTTCTCTTACAACCCCATCTATAAATATATTAAACAACCACGGTGACATCACACATCCTTGTCTAAGGCCTACCTTTACTGGGAAAAAATTTCCCTCTTTCCTACATACTCTAACTTGAGCCTCACTATCCTCGTAAAAACTCTTCACTGCTTTCAGTAACCTACCTCCTACACCATACACTTGCAACATCTGCCACATTGCCCCCCTATCCACCCTGTCATACGCCTTTTCCAAATCCATAAATGCCACAAAGACCTCTTTAGCCTTATCTAAATACTGTTCACTTATATGTTTCACTGTAAACACCTGGTCCACACACCCCCTACCTTTCCTAAAGCCTCCTTGTTCATCTGCTATCCTATTCTCCGTCTTACTCTTAATTCTTTCAATTATAACTCTACCATACACCTTACCAGGTACACTCAACAGACTTATCCCCCTATAATTTTTGCACTCTCTTTTATCCCCTTTGCCTTTATACAAAGGAACTATGCATGCTCTCTGCCAATCCCTAGGTACCTTACCCTCTTCCATACATTTATTAAATAATTGCACCAACCACTCCAAAACTATATCCCCACCTGCTTTTAACATTTCTATCTTTATCCCATCAATCCCGGCTGCCTTACCCCCTTTCATTTTACCTACTGCCTCACGAACTTCCCCCACACTCACAACTGGCTCTTCCTCACTCCTACAAGATGTTATTCCTCCTTGCCCTATACACGAAATCACAGCTTCCCTATCTTCATCAACATTTAACAATTCCTCAAAATATTCCCTCCATCTTCCCAATACCTCTAACTCTCCATTTAATAACTCTCCTCTCCTATTTTTAACTGACAAATCCATTTGTTCTCTAGGCTTTCTTAACTTGTTAATCTCACTCCAAAACTTTTTCTTATTTTCAACAAAATTTGTTGATAACATCTCACCCACTCTCTCATTTGCTCTCTTTTTACATTGCTTCACCACTCTCTTAACTTCTCTCTTTTTCTCCATATACTCTTCCCTCCTTGCATCACTTCTACTTTGTAAAAACTTCTCATATGCTAACTTTTTCTCCCTTACTACTCTCTTTACATCATCATTCCACCAATCGCTCCTCTTCCCTCCTGCACCCACTTTCCTGTAACCACAAACTTCTGCTGAACACTCTAACACTACATTTTTAAACCTAGCCCATACCTCTTCGACCCCATTGCCTATGCTCTCATTAGCCCATCTATCCTCCAATAGCTGTTTATATCTTACCCTAACTGCCTCCTCTTTTAGTTTATAAACCTTCACCTCTCTCTTCCCTGATGCTTCTATTCTCCTTGTATCCCATCTACCTTTTACTCTCAGTGTAGCTACAACTAGAAAGTGATCTGATATATCTGTGGCCCCTCTATAAACATGTACATCCTGAAGTCTACTCAACAGTCTTTTATCTACCAATACATAATCCAACAAACTACTGTCATTTCGCCCTACATCATATCGTGTATACTTATTTATCCTCTTTTTCTTAAAATATGTATTACCTATAACTAAACCCCTTTCTATACAAAGTTCAATCAAAGGGCTCCCATTATCATTTACACCTGGCACCCCAAACTTACCTACCACACCCTCTCTAAAAGTTTCTCCTACTTTAGCATTCAGGTCCCCTACCACAATTACTCTCTCACTTGGTTCAAAGGCTCCTATACATTCACTTAACATCTCCCAAAATCTCTCTCTCTCCTCTGCATTCCTCTCTTTTTTTTTTATTATCACACTGGCCGATTCCCACCAAGGCAGGGTGGCCCGAAAAAGAAAAACTTTCACCATCATTCACTCCATCACTGTCTTGCCAGAAGGGTGCTTTACACTACAGTTTTTAAACTGCAACATTAACACCCCTCCTTCAGAGTGCAGGCACTGTACTTCCCATCTCCAGGACTCAAGTCCGGCCTGCCGGTTTCCCTGAATCCCTTCATAAATGTTACTTTGCTCACACTCCAACAGCACGTCAAGTATTAAAAACCATTTGTCTCCATTCACTCCTATCAAACACGCTCACGCATGCCTGCTGGAAGTCCAAGCCCCTCGCACACAAAACCTCCTTTACCCCCTCCCTCCAACCTTTCCTAGGCCGACCCCTACCCCGCCTTCCTTCCACTACAGACTGATACACTCTTGAAGTCATTCTGTTTCGCTCCATTCTCTCTACATGTCCGAACCACCTCAACAACCCTTCCTCAGCCCTCTGGACAACAGTTTTGGTAATCCCGCACCTCCTCCTAACTTCCAAACTACGAATTCTCTGCATTATATTCACACCACACATTGCCCTCAGACATGACATCTCCACTGCCTCCAGCCTTCTCCTCGCTGCAACATTCATCACCCATGCTTCACACCCATATAAGAGCGTTGGTAAAACTATACTCTCATACATTCCCCTCTTTGCCTCCAAGGACAAAGTTCTTTGTCTCCACAGACTCCTAAGTGCACCACTCACCCTTTTCCCCTCATCAATTCTATGATTCACCTCATCTTTCATAGACCCATCCGCTGACACGTCCACTCCCAAATATCTGAATACATTCACCTCCTCCATACTCTCTCCCTCCAATCTGATATCCAATCTTTCATCACCTAATCTTTTTGTTATCCTCATAACCTTACTCTTTCCTGTATTCACTTTTAATTTTCTTCTTTTGCATACCCTACCAAATTCATCCACCAACCTCTGCAACTTCTCTTCAGAATCTCCCAAGAGCACAGTGTCATCAGCAAAGAGCAACTGTGACAACTCCCACTTTATGTGTGATTCTTTATCTTTTAACTCCACGCCTCTTGCCAAGACCCTCGCATTTACTTCTCTTACAACCCCATCTATAAATATATTAACCCTTTCAGGGTCCGTCCCGTAGATCTACGGCTTTACGTTCAGGGTCCAAACCGTAGATCTACGCCATGAGCTCAGCTCACTCTGATAAACTGTGAGTGGTACATTTGGGCCTAGATATGAGAGAATACATCTATGTGGTATGTGTGCACCACATAAAACAGATCCTGCAGCACACTGTGTATAATGAGAGAAAAAAAATGAAATCATGATTTTTCGATTAAAACAGCAACTTTGCAGTGTTTTTTCGTATGTTTTTTATAGTTGTATTTGCGATTTCTTGGTCTCATTTGATAGAATGGAAGACATATTACAGAAATAGAGATGATTTTGATTGGTTTTAGCACTGGAAATGGCTTGAAACTGAGCTCAAAGTAGCAGAAATGTTAAATTTTTGCCGATATTCAAGAGTAAACAAACGACCTCACACGTCTAATACACGTCAGCTGGTGGGTCTAATATACATTCACAAATATGGTGATGATATTTATACAATTATTACAGTATTGCATAACAGTAAATCTTCTATTTTTTGGTGTGAATAAAAATTCATTATGTGAATAAAAAATCAAAATGGAATTTATTTGTAAAGCCTCAAAACATAACTAATGAACAGAGGAAATGTTAGTTTAGTGCCAGGAATGCCTACATTGTTCATTCTGGACCCTATTTTGAAATTGGAATATTTTGAACTTTGTGTTAAATTGGCCAAATTAACAATTTCCGATCACTTTATTTTGTAGTTGAAACAGTTGACTTGGCGATTTCTTGTGCTCAATCGATAGAATAGAAGTAATACTAGTGAAATAGCTAAGAATTTGGTTGATTGGAATAATGTAATTGGCCTAAAATGGGAGTCAAAGTCGGCAAAATCGCCGATTCGTAAATATCGCTGACACATCAAAATTCGCGAGAGCATAATTTCGTCAATTTTCCACCAAATTTCGTACTTTTTGTTTTATTACCTTCACAAAAAGATTCTCTACGATTTCATAAGAAAAAATAACAAATTTTTTTTTTTTAAATTCTTGGACACTGGTGCGTGACTCCAGATTTGGGCCTTGGACCCTGAAAGGGTTAAACAACCACGGTGACATCACACATCCTTGTCTAAGGCCTACTTTTACTGGGAAATAATTTCCCTCTTTCCTACATACTCTAACTTGAGCCTCACTATCCTCGTAAAAACTCTTCACTGCTTTCAGTAACCTACCTCCTACACCATACACCTGCAACATCTGCCACATTGCCCCCCTATCCACCCTGTCATACGCCTTTTCCAAATCCATAAATGCCACAAAAACCTCTTTAGCCTTATCTAAATACTGTTCACTTATATGTTTCACTGTAAACACCTGGTCCACACACCCCCTACCTTTCCTAAAGCCTCCTTGTTCATCTGCTATCCTATTCTCCATCTTACTCTTAATTCTTTCAATAATAACTCTACCATACACTTTACCAGGTATACTCAACAGACTTATCCCCCTATAATTTTTGCACTCTCTTTTGTCCCCTTTGCCTTTATACAAAGGAACTATGCATGCTCTCTGCCAATCCCTAGGTACCTTACCCTCTTCCATACATTTATTAAATAATTGCACCAACCACTCCAAAACTATATCCCCACCTGCTTTTAACATTTCTATCTTTATCCCATCAATCCCGGCTGCCTTACCCCCTTTCATTTTACCTACTGCCTCACGAACTTCCCCCACACTCACAACTGGCTCTTCCTCACTCCTACAAGATGTTATTCCTCCTTGCCCTATACATGAAATCACAGCTTCCCTATCTTCATCAACATTTAACAATTCCTCAAAATATTCCCTCCATCTTCCCAATACTGACCAGGAAAATGGCAATCAAGGAAGCTGTTCTTGCAAAAGGTGCAACTGTGATTATGAAACAGCGACTGCAAGTGTTAGAAAATGTTGAGAGATTGTTATTGGTGTGGATAAATGAAAAACAGATAGCAGGAGATAGCATCTCTCAAGCGATCATTTGTGAAAAGGCTAGGCAGCTGCATGACGATTTGGTAAAGAAATTGCCTGCAACTTGTGGTGATTTGAGTGAATTTAAGGCCAGCAAAGGTTGGTTTGAAAGATTTAAGAATCATAGTGGCATACATAGTGTGATTAGGCATGGTGAGGCTGCCAGTTATGTTGTGCGACAGAAGTCCAGTGACTCTCAAGCTGGTCCTAGTGGCATTAAAAGAAGAAGGGAAGTAACCCCGGAAAAGGATTTGCTACCTCAAGTCCTAATGGAAGGGGATTCCCCTTCTAAACACTAACACCTCTCCCCTCCCATCCCATCAATCATCACCAGATCTTCATTAAAGTTAAGTGTCAATTATTTTATTGTTATTGTAATTATTCTTTTGCATTAAACTTAATATTTCATGTAGTAAAAATTTTTTTTTTCATACTTTTGTGTGTCTTGCATGGATTAATTTGATTTCCATTATTTCTTATGAGGAAAATTGATTCGGTTTTCGATACTTTCGGTATTTGATGAGCTCTCAGGAACGGATTAATATCAAATACCAAGGGTCCACTGTACCTCTAACTCTCCATTTAATAACTCTCCTCTCCTATTTTTAACTGACAAATCCATTTGTTCTCTAGGCTTCCTTAACTTGCTAATCTCACTCCAAAACTTTTTCTTATTTTCAACAAAATTTGTTGATAACATCTCACCCACTCTCTCATTTGCTCTCTTTTTACATTGCTTCACCACTCTCTTAACTTCTCTCTTTTTCTCCATATACTCTTCCCTCCTTGCATCACTTCTACTTTGTAAAAACTTCTCATATGCTAACTTTTTCTCCCTTACTGCTCTCTTTACATCATTCCACCAATCGCTCCTCTTCCCTCCCGCACCCACTTTCCTGTAACCACAAACTTCTGCTGAACACTCTAACACTACATTTTTAAACCTACCCCATACCTCTTCGACCCCATTGCCTATGCTCTCATTAGTCCATCTATCCTCCAATAACTGTTTATATCTTACCCTAACTGCCTCCTCTTTTAGTTTATAAACCTTCACCTCTCTCTTCCCTGACGCTTCTATTCTCCTTGTATCCCATCTACCTTTTACTCTCAGTGTAGCTACAACTAGAAAGTGATCTGATATATCTGTTGCCCCTCTATAAACATGTACATCCTGAAGTCTACTCAACAGTCTTTTATCTACCAATACATAATCCAACAAACTACTGTCATTTCGCCCTACATCATATCTTGTGTACTTATTCATCCTCTTTTTCTTAAAATATGTATTACCTATAACTAAACCCCTTTCTATACAAAGTTCAATCAAAGGGCTCCCATTATCATTTACACCTGGCACCCCAAATTTACCTACCACACCCTCTCTAAAAGTTTCTCCTACTTTAACATTCAGGTCCCCTACCACAATTACTCTCTCACTTGGTTCAAAGGTTCCTATACATTTACTTAACATCTCCCAAAATCTCTCTCTCTCCTCTACATTCCTCTCTTCTCCAGGTGCATACACGCTTATTATGACCCACTTTTCGCATCCAACCTTTACTTTAATCCACATAATTCTTGAATTTACACATTCATATTTTCTTTTCTCCTTTCATAACTGATCCTTCAACATTACTGCTACCCCTTCCTTAGCTCTAACTCTCTCAGATACTCCAGATTTAATCCCATTTATTTCCCCTCACCAAAACTCCCCTACCCCCTTCAGCTTTGTTTCGCTTAGGGCCAGGACATCCAACTTCTTTTCATTCACAACATCAGCAATCATCTGTTTCTTGTCATCCGCAGTACATCCACGCACATTTAAGCATCCCAGTAAATGTCTACAGGAGAAGGGGTTACTAGCCGGTTACTAGCCCATCGCTCCCGGCATTTTAGTCGCCTCATACGACACGCATGGCCTACTCCCTGCACAATATTCACACTAATTCCAATCAAGACATTTCCACTGCCTCCAGTTTCCTTCTCATTGCAGATCTTCATACACACAAATCATCAGCAACACTGTAAAGTGATTAATTACCCTCTTGGCATTCTTTAACTTCTTCTTTGCCACAAGTTCCAACATTCTTTGCAATATTCCTGCACCTATTTTACGATTATTCTCGCATTCCAAAGATCCACTTGCAGCTAGGTAGGTATTGGGCTTGTCAGGAAACAGGACAAGTGTTTCCTGATGCAGGTCTTAGTCATACGATGACTCAGAGCTGGAGCTTTTGGTCATCTGACCGAGGCCTTCTGCTGGCTTACCAGTCCACCACTTTAAAAATGATGGTTATGATCATAACCAATTAAGAATAGTTCATTTGCAGATACAACCACTCCTAATTTATGTACAATACAGGCATACTCCACTACACTGCTTCACTTTACAGTGTTTCACTAATGCAGCAGCTTTCAATTATACCGATTCTACATTTATTCAGACTTCCTACAATAAATATATTCACCACTCACTATAAGCTAAAAACAAAAATATTTTTAAAGTAAGTAATGTGTGTATTGTATTTGCAATTTTTAGGCCTAGCTCTACTGCTCACTTAATATGATAGTGTAAACATGTTATCAGGCATTTATGTGCATTTGAAAGTGAAAAAAGGCTATGTTTCACTTTACAGCAATTTTGCTTTACAGCAATAGCCCAGAAACTAACCTGCTGTATAGTGGGGCCTGCCTGTACAGCAGCAGTGCAGAACCTAATCTGATGTATAAGTGGGGCCTGCCTGTACAGCAGTAGTGCAGAACCTAATCTGATGTATAAGTGGGGCCTGCTTGTACAGCAGTAGTGCAGAACCTAATCTGATGTATAAGTGGGGCCTGCCTGTACAGCAGTAGTGCAGAACCTAACCTGCTGTATAAGTGGGGCCTGCCTGTACAGCAGTAGTGCAGAACCTAATCTGCTGTATAAGTGGGGCCTGCCTGTACAGCAGTAGCCCAGAACCTAACCTGCTGTACAATTGGGGCCTGCCTGTACAGCAGTAGTGCATAACCTAATCTGCTGTATAAGTGGGGCCTGCCTGTACAGCAGTAGCCCAGAACCTAACCTGCTGTATAAGTGGGGCCTGCCTGTACAGCAGAAGCCCAGAACCTAACCTGCTGTATAAGTGAGGCCTGCCTGTATTTACAGTCTCCACAAAAAAAAAAAAAAAAAAATCCTTGGCATGACATTCAAACCAAAAAAATTAAGTTCGCCACCCACTGTGTACCAAACAATAAGAATTAAAAATACAATGAAAGCCAAAGCTCAAACGACCTGGTATTGGTGTTCTGTATTTGCTAAGCTCCCTAATAGTACTCATTAACCCTTTCACTGTTGAGACCCCTGCTCACAAACTGGCTCTCGGTGACAAAAAATATACAAAAAAAAAAAAATCTTAATAATAACTTTCTGAGTGTTATAAAAGAAAAAATAATTTTCAATCAGTAGTAACCGAGATACAGAGGCGTGAAGTTGACAGAACGTTAACCGCTTACGGCGACTGCCGCTCACTCGGTAATATTATTTTTACTTTTATTCTATTTTTTCTTTGCTTTTCTAATATTTTATTTTTTCAAGTAACTTTTGTGGCCTGTGAGACCAATATAATGCATAATGTATAAATATTCACTCATTGTATGCAACACAATAACCACACAATTATTATTATACTGTTTACAAAACTTGTTTACACAAACCCGTGCTGTCTTCCCCACCACCCACACTGTCTTCCCCAACAACCATGCTGGAAATAAGTCACTTTGTCTGACTTTTTTGGGTTATCCTAGGTTCTCTACATATGCTATGTATGATAATCTATGTAACTGTATTTGTGTATACCTAAATAAATTTACTTACCTACTTACATGCCAAATCCCAACCACCCATGCTGTCTTCCCCAACCACACTATCTTCCCCACCATCCACGCTGCCTTCCCCACAATCCACGCTGTCTTCCCCACCACCTAAGCTGTCTTCCCTTTTCACTATCTGTATCTGGTAGCTCGGGCATTACTTTCAGTCACAAACTCCTCAAAACCATGAAATTCATCTTCACTGACACTTCCATCTGTGTTAGAACTATCACTTGGGACGAGAAGAGCCCCAAATTTGCTGGCATGGTGAACAAGGCGTACTGAATTGGCACTCCCACAATGCACTGCAGCTTGAGCACACACACCCATTCTCTCACATGTAAGCCTACCAGCTTTCTCCCACCAGATCTGAATCTGCTAGAATTTCAGCACAGTATTATGGGACCGACACTGGCTTACAAGCCATAATATTACAGGACTGACAGTGAAAGGGCTAAATTGTGTTTTATCATTCTTTTCCAAATTTTTTTTCTGCAGCAAATTTTTGTTTGTTTGCAGAGACTAAAGTTCCTAAGTTGATAAAGCCACTGCTGGAAATGCCTTGCATAAGTATGGGCTTTTCCATGTAAGAACCTTCATATCAAATGTATTTTTTTATTTATTATCACACTGGCCGATTCCCACCAAGGCAGGGTGGCCCGAAAAAGAAAAACTTTCATCATCATTCACTCCATCACTGTCTTGCCAGAAGGGTGCTTTACACTACAGTTTTTAAACTGCAACATTAACACCCCTCCTTCAGAGTGCAGGCACTGTACTTCCCATCTCCAGGACTCAAGTCCGGCCTGCCGGTTTCCCTGAATCCCTTCATAAATGTTACTTTGCTCACACTCCAACAGCACGTCAAGTATTAAAAACCATTTTTAGGTAGTAGGTTGGTAGACAGCAACCACCCAGGGAAGTACTACCGTCCTGCCAGATGACTGTGAAACAAAAACCTGTAACTGTTTTGCATGATGGTAGGATTGCTGGTTTCTTTTTCTGTCTCATAAACACGCTAGATAACAGGGATATCTTGCTACTCCTACTTACACTTTGGTCACACTTCACAGACACGCACATGCATATATATATATACATACATCTAGGTTTTTCTCCTTTTTCTAAATAGCTCTTGTTCTTTTTATTTCTTCTATTGTCCATGGGGAAGTGGAAAAGAATCTTTCCTCCGTAAGCCATGCGTGTCGTATGAGGCGACTAAAATGCCGGGAGCAATGGGCTAGTAACCCCTTCTCCTGTATACATTTACTAAAAAAGAGAAGAAGAAAAACTTATCAAATGTATCTTATTGGAAAATTAAATTAGTAGACTAGTAGTACAGTGGACCCCCGGTTAACGATATTTTTTCATTCCAGAAGTATGTTCAGGTGCCAGTACTGACCGAATTTGTTCCCATAAGGAATATTGTGAAGTAGATTAGACCATTTCAGACCCCCAAACATACACGTACAAATGCATTTACATAAATACACTTACATAATTGGTTGCATTGGGAGGTGATCGTTAAGCGGGGGTCCACTGTACTAGTAAGAGTCTCCCCTACTTATGAACAGGTTTGGCTCCAAGTGGTTGTTCCTAAGTCCATTTGTTCGTAAGTCCAACATATGTACGTATACAGTATTGTACAGTAACGTACGTATGAACATCAAGTAACATAGAAGTGTACATAGTTTAAACATATACACGAACACAGGAAAAATACAAAAAACATTATGTCCACTTTTGGTTCCATTGTGATGGCCTGGTGCTTCTTAGCACTATCACCTGGATCATCACTGCTTTTGTGCTTAACACCAGACATATTGGGGGTATAATAATCACAAATAACACTGAATTTGTGGAGAGAGCACAAGCACACTTATGAACGATGCCATTAGAGAAACCTACTCTGTATTGTTTACATCTCGGCGCTTTCCGCAAATTGTTCGTATTATCAAAAGTTCGCAACACGAACATTAATACGTAGGGGAGTCTCAGTTCTAGTACTCATGGTACTAATATATACAGAACAACCACTGTGAAAAGAATGGCAAACTTCCAAGTACTTTTGTGATTTCTCACATTATCAAGGAATTACAGTTCATTGATAATGTGAAAAATCATGAAAGCACTTGGAAGTTCATTATTTTTACAGTGGTTGTTCTGCATATTGTGATATCACTTATGTACTGTGATCTTAATGCATCGATAATACTAATACTAGTACAGCCTATCCTCACTTAGTGACGTACTCGCTTACCGACGCCTCGAACTTACGACGGGCTCTCTGACCAGCATTTATACCTAAATAATGTATATTAGAGCTGATTTCCTCTATTCTCTTTATTTCAATATACAGTACACTACTGTATAAACATTTAGAAATATACCAGAAATTTTATATATGGTGCAAACCTGACATTAAAACAATATCAAAGATGGTTGACACAAACCCACTACCATGATAGTATGCTCCTCACTTAGTGACAAATTCATTTAACGATGTAGTAGTTTTAGGAACGGAACTCCATCGTTAAGTGAGGAGAGGCTGTACTCATATTACAGGAGGGACCTCTCTCATACAGCAGGTTAGGTCCCAGGCACCAGCTATACAGGAGGGGCCTCTCTCATACAGCAGGTTAGGTCCCAGGCACCAGCTATAAAATGAAAATTGCTATAAAGTGAAACAGCCACTTTTCACTTTCAAATGCATATATAAGTCTGATAACATGTTTACACTATCACATATTAAGTGCTAGGACTAAAAGATGCATATCCAGTACACACATACCTACCTTAAAATATTTTTCCCCTTAGTGTATAGTTAGTGGTGAATATATTGTAGGAAGTCTAAATAAATGAAGAATGGGAATAACTGAAAACCACTGTATTAGTGAAATGCCCTAAATCAAAGCACTGTTAAATGGGGCCCTCCTGTACTAATATAGTACTAGAACTAGTACTCATAGTACTAATATTAGAATTTGTAGTACTAGCAGTAATTGCAGTAGTACTAGTGGTACTACTACTATTAGTAGTAGTTGTAGTATTCTGAGTGTGGAGATTAGAAGGCTGTGTGGAGTTACTAAATGTATAATTTGGAGGATTAAGGAGAGGTGGTTGAAGTGGTTTGGACATTTAGAGAGGATGGAGCAAAATAGGATGACTAGGAGGGTATAAAGATCTAGGGTGGAGAGAATGAGGGAGTTAGGGGGCATCCCAGGTGAAGGGTTGGAGAGAGAAGTAAAGGATGTTTAATGTGTTATGGGCTTGAACATCCAACAGACTCGTGTGAGCACAACAGATTAGAGTGTGCAGAGGCAAGTGGTTTTTGTGACCAGATGCACTGTTTGAGCAAGAGCAAGGTAACATTTATAAAGAGATTTATGGAACCAAGTTAGCCAGATTTGAGTCCTGGAGGTGGGAAGTACAGTGCCTGCATTCTAAAGCAGGAGTGAGGATACATTTCAGAGGGTCATCTGAACTGTGACATCAGCACACTTCTGGCAAAACAGTTATTGAGTCAATGACAGGGAAAGAATTTTTTTTTTTTTTTTTTTTTGGGGGGGGGGGGAGGAGGGTGGTCACTCTACCTCAACAGAAGATGGCCTGTTTGTTAAAAAATACAACTGTTCTAGGGTGTAGAATATACAACTGGCAGTGTTAACCTCTTGACTGTCGAAACCCCATAACCTGAGGTGTCTTCTGGTGTTAAAAATTTTTTTGGAAAAAAAACAAAAAAAATTCTAATGAAATGATAGAGAATCTTTTCCCAATGGTAATGACACCAAAAGAATGAAATTCATGTCTATTTCTGTAATATATCTTCCATTATATCAAATGAGTCCAAAAAATGAGAATACAACCATAAAAACCATACGAAAATATACTGCAAAGCGGCGGCTAATGGCTGACAAGTTAACTCCCTTATTTGTCGTCCGTCTTTTTATTTTTGTTGTATGTTAAGAAGCATCTTTCCATCATACATTGCCCAAGTTTCAATGAGATAGCCCAACAAACAAACAAGAAAAAAACATATTTACCAAAAATCATATATGGCAAGCCCAAGCCAGGTATTGGAAATAAGTCACTGTCTGACTTTTCTGGGTTATCCTAGGTTCTCTATACATACACTGTTATGTATGATAATCTATGTAACTGTATTTGTGTATACCTGAATAAACTTATTTACTTCTAGTCTGTCGACTGAGTACAAGAAACCGCCCATTCACTTATTTCAACTACCCAATAAAGTGGTCAGAAATTAGCAATTTGGCCGATTTCACACAAATTTCAACAGATGCCAATTTCAAAATAGGATCCAGAATAAACAATGCAGACATTTCTGGCACTAAAATAACATTTTATCTGTTCATTAGTCACGGCTACAGGTCCCTCTTATATTACTCTTGCTTTTCATTTGGAAGTTTTATTCACAAAAAAATAGAAGATTTACTGTAACACAGACTGCTGCATTATTGTAATACAAATAATGTCAAGCCATTCTTGACTCTGTACTGGAATTTAGACTGGCAGGCGGACAGGTATTGGACGGTGACGTCATTTGTTTACTCTTGAGTTTCGCTAAAGAATAGAACATTTTCGCTACTGTGAGAGCAATTTCAAGGTACTTTTCGTCATGAAAGCAATCAAAATCATATCTATTTCTGTAATATATCTTTCATTCTATCAAATGAAACCGAAAAAATTAGAATGTAACCATAACATACAAAAATATACCTCTAAGCGGCCGCTAATGGCTGAGAAGTGAACTCCTCTATTTATGGTTTGATTTCTTTCATTTTTGGTGTATGTGAAGAAGTATCTTTCCATCATACATTGTCCAAGTTTGAATAAGATAACCAAACAAACACCCTTCTGGCAAGACAGTGATGGAGTGAATGATGGTGAAAGTTTTTCTTTTTCGGGCCACCCTGCCTTGGTGGGAATCGGCCGGTGTGATAATAAAAAAAATAATAATAAAAATAATAATAATAATAATATCTTTATTTACTACACGTACATGTACAAGGTATACAGGCCTAGCTGACATCAGTGACATACTGCTATATAGAAAGCCTCTTGTTATGCAGAGTATTTCAAGAAAATTAGGTCAGTGTCCCAGGATAACACCCACACTAGTCGGCTAACACCCAGGTACCCATTTACTGATGGGTAAACATAGACAACAGGTGTAAAGAAACACACCTAATGTTTCTACCCTGGCTGGGAATCGAATATTTACCAAAATCATATATGGCTAACCCAAGCTAGGTACTAAAAATAAGCCACGTTGACTTTTTTTGGGGTTATTCTAGGTTCTCTACACACATGCTGCTATGTGCGATAATCTATAGAGAGAAAGTAACTTTTTTGTTTCATGTTTATGGTGGAGTACGAGTGTATATCACAGTTAGCCCTGTGCTATACTCCGTTTTCTCTAATATAAGCCATCAAGACAGGGATAGGAGAATGGTATTTGTATACCATATCCTCTTCATACCTCCATCGAACTGCTCGGTATTATGCCAAATATTATTTATTCTGGAGTATTTAACATGTTTTATGTTATTTATGTTGTTTCTTATGTCATATTAGATCAATTGTGATAGGCAAATAAACTGTAGTGTTGATATTAGCGTAATAATAAAGCATATTCTCCTGCTTCATGAGACTGAGCTCATGGCAACCGACAGTGGCTTCAAAGCCACTTTATCTTTAATGGATTATGTACTGTGTAGGTGCTTTACATAATGAGAAGCATTTCTTTTATTCATTGGAACCATGGCTAGGGCTAAAAGTAAGCAGGTTAAAACAATAAATGGAGAAAAAGAAATTGGAATGACTTGTGCAGCAAGTAGCGCCACCAAACAGTACCAGCAGGCTGGTGTGGCGACCCTGGAAATTTGAAATTATGCTAACCAAAATTAGTGCCAAATAACTGAAGGAACCGAATAACTGATTGCCGGATTTGTGATGGCGGACCTGTATTTACGAATCGGCGATTTTGCCCACTTTGAGCCCTATTTTCGGCTAATTCAATTGTTCCAGTCGACCAAACTCATAGCTATTTCTTTAGAACTCCATTTGTTCTATTGACTGAGTACAAGAAGCTGCCCATTTACCAATTTTAACTACCCAATAACGTTGTCAGAAGTTTGTGATTTGGCCAATTTCACGCAAGTTAAAAAATATGCAAATTTCAAAATAGGATCCAGAATGAACAATGCAGACATTCCAGGCTCTAAAATAACATTTTCTTTGTTCATCAGTCACATCTCCAGGCCCCTCTGATATTACTCTTGCTTGCTATTTTGAATTTTTATTCAAACAAAAAATAGAAGATTTACTGTTATACAGACTATTGCAATATTGTAATAATTGTATAAATAATGTCAACCCATTCATGACTGCATATTAGAATGGCTACTTGGACATTTATTGGACAATGACGTCATTTGTTTACTCTTGAACATAGGCAAAAATCAAACATTTCCCCTACTTTGAGCTCCATTTCAAGTATTTTTTCTTAGAAAAACAAATTAAAATCACCTCTATTTCTATAATATGTTTTCCATTCTATCAAATGAGACCAAGAAAACGGGACTATGACCATAAATACTATATGAAAATACACCACAAATTTGGCATTTTAATCCAAAAAAAAGCGGTCTTTTTTTTCTCATTATGCACTGTGTGCTGCAGGACTTTTTTTATATGGTGCACACTGACCACACAGACTCATTCTTGCACATCTGGGCTTACCAGCTTTTTCCTGCTTGATTTGAAGCTGCTAGAATTTTTGAGTATACATACGTCAAACACGGTGGCTCGTAAGACGTATATATATGACCGAAACAGTCAAAGGGTTAAGTTTTCACATGGAAACCAAACTCACAAGGGTTTACATTCTTGAATATCCCCTTAACTGAAGGTTACCTCAAGACAATGCAGTATCAGATGTCATTGTCCCTGTGACGTGGTCCCATACCAGACTCTTGGTGCCAGCTGCATGCAGTCCAACATAAGTACCACAGCAAGACTGATCAGTAACTGACTTGAGGAACTTATTCACTTCCCACCTGACAATCACTAGGGTGTTTGTTAGCAATTTCCCTTATGCTGAATAGTCTTGGTCCCTTTATCCCTTTACACTTATCAAGTTATCTCTTGCATTTCATTAGAGGTATCCTGTACACTTACTGAGCTGTCTCTTAGTGAGCTCACTGCACCTTAGTTTTTCAGTGGAAGTGTTATGCAGCATCTGCCAAGCCTGTTTTTTTTTTTTTTAGATTTGGGACCAATTCCTCTAGAATTTTTTCAGGTATAAATTATGATACATGTTTCTTGCCTATGCTCCAAAGTGTACAGGAAATCGACCAGCAGGCACCTCCATGTGGTGAGTTCTGAGTTCTGGGTGTTTGACATGACTGTATATAGACATTCATTTATGTAAAATACCCAAGAGGTGCTCACAGTAAATATATAGTCTATATCTCATGAACATCAAAATGGTATACAATACCGACAGGTTGAGCTAGGTAAGACACATAGGCAACAGTTAGGCAACTTTATTCCGAAACGTTTCGCCTACACAGTAGGCTTCTTCAGTCGAGTACAGAAAGTAGGCAGGAACAGTAGAGATGTGAAGACGATGTAATCAGTCCATCACCCTTGAAGTCGTAGAATTTGAGGTTGTCAGTCCCTCAGCCTGGAGAAGTTCAGTTCCATAGTCAGGAACTATCTGAAGATCAAGCGACAGTGCAGAGACTTAAATACTGTCGGAAGGAGAGGTGCAGAGTAGTAGTAGTAGTGAGAATGTAGCCACTGAGAGGTCAGGTCCCTCTCAGATCCAACAGTTCTCACTTGAAAGGATTGTCCATGGTGTTTTCTGTACCAAGAGGCCATGTGTTGCAGTGTCTGACAAGATGAACATCAAAATGGTATACAATACCGACAGGTTGGTAGGTAAGACACATAGGCAACAGTTAGGCAACTTTATTGCCTCTTGGTACAGAAAACACCTTGGGCAACCCTTTCAAGTGAGAACTGTTGGATCTGAGAGGGACCTGACCTCTCAGTGGCTACATTCTCACTACTACTACTACTCTGCACCTCTCCTTCCGACAGTATTTAAGTCTCTGCACTGTCGCTTGATCTTCAGATAGTTCCTGACTATGGAACTGAACTTCTCCAGGCTGAGGGACTGACAACCTCAAATTCTACGACTTCAAGGGTGATGGACTGATTACATCGTCTTCACATCTCTACTGTTCCTGCCTACTTTCTGTATTCGACTGAAGAAGCCTACTGTGTAGGCGAAACGTTTCGGAATAAAGTTGCCTAACCGTTTCCTATGTGTCTTACCTACCAAATATCATAATGACCAGCATAAAAAGATATTTTGGTTTAAGAAAGTTATTGAGCCAGAAAAACATCAGATAACAGAATCTATGCTCTGGCTGCCCATCAGTAAAATAATGGAGAATCAAGACTTATGAACAAGGAAGCCTATGAATTTGAAGGAATGGATACAAGAGGCACTGTGCAACAGCAAAGATTGAGTGCCAACACTGCCAAAATCCAGGTTAGTAAAGGAATCGATTTCTAATGTTGTCTGCTTGTGACAATGTGTAGACCCAGGTGCTCCTCGACTGATGATAGGGTTATGTTCTGACAAACCCATCATAAGTCGAAAATATCCTAAGCTGAATATGAACATATGCTAAATAAATAAGTAAATAACTACTGTCAATAAGTAAATAAATAATTACTGCAACTAAATACAAGTAGTAAAAAGTAAATACGTAAATGACTACGAGTTACGGACTTGCTGCTCCAAATTAATCAAGCTTCATCTCCAAAGTAACTGCTTTTGCACCATCGTAAAGTCAAATTATAGTAAGTCAAACCATCCTAAGTCGAGGAGCACCTGTAATGTCCTCTGTATCTGTAAGCTAGACTCAGAGTCTCATAACAAAGTAAGGTCACCTGAGATTTACAGTGCACACTTCATATAAGAAATATAAGTAGAAGTTTGTAAGACTTGCTTGTTCATAAAACAAACACCAGAAATCAAGTAAAAAAATAAGTCACCTAAAGAATATACTGTACAGTACATTGTATGATAAAAAAAATGAAAGCATTAAAAAGAGACAGGAATCTAGAAATAATTACAGTTCAGAATAAATAATAAACTTCAACTGGCAGATCACACTAACCAAGAACAGTACAGAGGTGAGAAACTCTTATGGTATGCTAAAGAAAATATCAAAATATTCTTTAAATATATGTATGTCTAAATGCTAAAAAAATATATTCACTATATACATTAGATTAAAATTGGAATGTGTCAGTCTTGTGGTGTTGCACTTAAAAAAAAATTGGGTGAAGCAGAAAAAGTCTAGAGAGGCTACAAAATAGTTGTTAGACCTAAGAATTATAAGTTATGAAGAAAAGCTAATAGTGATGACAAATACACAAATAACCTGCACACAGGAGAAAGACATTTATGACAATGTTTCGATCTGACTTGGACCATTAACTAGTCATAGTGTGCGACTAGTTAATGGTGCAAGTTGGACCGAAATGCTGTCGTAAGTTTTCTCTCCTATGTGCAGACACGGTATTGTGCCTCTTTGTTCCTCAGTGCTGATAAACTTTACAATAATCAAGAGGAACACAGGTGATAAACTTTACAATGATCAAGAGGAAGACAGCTGATAAGATAATTACCACATGTAAAAAGATACCAGCAAATGAGAAATAAGGATCTCTTAGCACCACTAAATTTGAGAACAATAGACCACAACTGTATATTGAGGAAAAAATGCCGAAGTGTATAAGACAGTTTATTTTTTCCTCAAACAGAGAGGCAGAAAAATGGCCTGAGCAACAGTTGGGGCTAACCCCAGAGAATCCTTTTATGCTCTGGATTCATACAGCACTTGACCTGCAATTGCAAGGATGGCAGTTCACTCCCTGGTACCCCTCACACAATTTTGTTACTTTCTATTGGCAGTCATCTAAGAGCAACAGAATACTGGCATGAGTTCCAGGAGGAAGCATTACAATGCCATGAACCCCCTCCTCCTCCCCACTGGAAATTTTAATTTTCTTCCTATATTAACAGTTTTTGGGGGAGGGGAATTTCCCTACAACATATCTCAATTTAAATGTATGTATATGAACCCAGTAAAAAGTAAGGGTATCAAAGGCACAAGAGAAGTGTATATGTAAACATCCGAGGCTCAAGTCTACTGTGGAAGAAATATTGCCACAGTAAGTGTAGAAATGCTCAATAATAACCCACATGGAGACAAAAACACAGGAGGTTGATTAATCTGTATATTTTTATCCCCTTTGGGATCCTCTACAGAAGAGGATCTCAAAAGGGGGTCCAATATAAAGATCAATTAACCTCCTGTGTTTCTGTCTCCATGTTTCTTATTACTGAGCACGGACAAGTATTCATTACACTTTAGTTATTCAAGTGTAGGAATCTTTAACCCTTTCAGGGTCCAAGGCCCAAATCTGGAGTCACGCACCAGTGTCCAAGAATTTTCAAAAAAAAAATTTGTTATTTTTTCTTATGAAATCGTAGAGAATCTTTTTGTGAAGGTAATAAAACAAAAAGTACGAAATTTGGTGGAAAATTGACGAAATTATGCTCTCGCGAATTTTGATGTGTCAGCGATATTTACGAATCGGCGATTTTGCCGACTTTGACTCCCATTTTAGGCCAATTACATTATTCCAATCAACCAAATTCTTAGCTATTTCACTAGTATTACTTCTATTCTATCGATTGAGTACAAGAAATCGCCAAGTCAACTGTTTCAACTACAAAATAAAGTGATCGGAAATTGTCAATTTGGCCTAATTTAAATAATTTAAACACTGCTTAATACTAAAATATGTAATTTAAACACTGCTTAATACTAAAATACATACATAAATACAAAAGAATTAGATGAAATAAATGCAAATTTAACCTCACTTTACTTTGCTGAAAAGAGTCGAGTGCCTACTAGGATAGTGCTGAGAAGGGAGGAGGAGGAAATGTTATTGTTTGGAAGGAAACTCCCCTTCTCTTTTCTGTCTCTTTTCCTTATTTGGACCTGGTTGAAGCTCACCAGGTTTGACTTTTACTAAAAATCTGTCCAAAGAACTTTGCTTCTGCCTTCTCCTCAGGATGTTTCAGAAATATGACACGGTCTGGTCATTCCACACAATGCTATTATGGCTTGTTTGGGTGGTACTTCTCTGCAAAGTTTTTGACATCCATCCATTTGGCAAAGATTTCTTTGATTAATGAAGTAGGGGCTTCTTCTGTCTCCTCTTCTGAGCCTGAAGAGAGTGCATCCAACTTAGTCTTGTGCTCCTCCTCTTCAAGTTCCTGCAGCTCCTCAATGGTCAGCTCTTCCCTGTACCCCTCCCCTGACTCCTCCACATCATCACTCACATCCAGACCTATGGACCTGCCCAGAGAGAGAATATCCTCCGCTATAGACACAGCCTCAAAGCCCTCAAAGTCCCTTCAGTCGCTGCTTCTGGCCACATTTTCCTCCAAGCAGAGTTCATTGTTCTGTATAAAACTTCCTGCCAGGCTTTGTCAGTGAGTTATGCAATGGGCAATAGCAAAGTGATCTTTCGAAAACTCTCTGAGGGTTAAATCTGTGTCAGAGGTCACTTCAAAGCACCTCTAGAAGAATGGTTTAGTGTAGAGTTTCTTGAAATTACTAAGGACCTGCAGGTCCATGGGCTGAATGAGAGGAGTCGTGTTAGGGGGGAGAAACTTTACAGTGAAGTCAAACTCTGGCAGCACATAGTCCTGCAAGCTTGGAGGGTGAGCTGGAGCATTGGGCTCTGGTGGCCTGGTGGTTAACGCTCTCGCTTCACACGGTGAGGGCCTGGGTTCGATTCCCAGCCAGAGTAGAAACATTGGACGTGTTTCTTTCCACCTGTTGTCTATGTTCCCCATCAGTAAAATGGGTACCTGGGTGTTAGTCGACTGGTGTGGGTCGCATCCTGGGACACTGACCTAAGGAGGCCTGGTCACAGACCGGGCCGCGGGGGCGTTGACCCCCGGAACTCTCTCCAGATAAACTCCAGATAGTTAATTTTTTTAAAGGCCCCAGGTTTTCAGAGTGGTGGATCAGTAGAGGATTCAATTTGCAATCCCCACTTGCACTGGCACAGAACAAGAGAGCTAACCTATCCTTCACTGGCTTGTGTCCCGGTAATGCTTTCTCCTGTGTAATATACGTCCTGTTAGGCATTTTTTTCCAAAACAGGCCTGTTTCGTCACAATTAAAAACTTGTTGGGAACAAAACCCTCAGCCTCCACAAATTCACCAAACTATGTAACAAAATCATTGGCGGCATCTTTATCAGCAATGGTTCCCTCTCCATGTGTCACAATACTGTGAATGCCAGTCCTCTTCTTAAAATTATCAAACCAGCCATGGCTGGCTTTAAACACTTCACTTTCTTGGCTTGCGCCTGCCTTGTTTTTCAAAAGATCAGCATGCATCAGTTTTGCCTTTTCACAAATCACTGCCTCTGATAGCTATCCCCAGCACACTGTTTTTCTGTTATCCAGATCAAAAGCAATTTTTCAACATGCTCTAATGTCCCTGATTTTTGTTTGGTAATCGATTTCATCCCCTTCCTACATTAGCTGATTTAATAACATCATTGTTTTTCACAATCGTAGATACCGTTGTTCTTGGCATACAGTATGCAGCAGCCAAGTCCCGGATACGCATGCCACCTTCATACTTTTCAACAATCTTTTTTTCACCTCCATGGTAATCCTAACCATTTTCTTCGTTGCTTGGTTCTTCTCATTAATTTTCTTAGAACTCATGGTTAATGACTTTACTAAAAATTTATACGAAAAAACACAAAATCACGTGAAAATTCAGAGAGTTACAGCGTGGGTTGCTCACTGAATGGTAGCAACGGACGTACTGACGCTAGTGGGCAGTCACGGATTTGTCTCGAGAGAGGTAAACAAGGGTAGCGCGTGGTGTCATGACTCATTTTGACCCATACAAGTTCTAGCACAGAAGTCATATTCCAAACAAAGGTCGTATACCAAGCAAAAATTTTCATGCCCAAACAGGACGTGTACCAAGTTGGACTTATTCCAAAGCGGAGAACCAGACCGTTAAGATGTATAATCCAGTTGAACCAGACCATTAAGAATCCAGCTGAACTAGAGCATCAAGATATCCAACTGAATTAGAACATCAGGATGAATAATCCAGCTGAATTAGGAGATAAAGATGTATAACCAGCTGAATTAGGAGATAAAGATGTATAACCAGCTGAACTAGGAGGTCAAGATGTATAACCAGCTGAACTAGGAGGTCAAGATGTATAACCAGCTGAACTAGGTCAAGATGTATAACCAGCTGAACGAGGAGGTCAAGATGTATAACCAGCTGAACTAGGAGGTCAAGATGTATAACCAGCTGAACGAGGAGGTCAAGATGTATAACCAGCTGAACGAGGTGGTCAAGATATATAACCAGCTGAACGAGGTCAAGATGTATAACCAGCTGAACTAGGAGGTCAAGATGTATAACCAGCTGAACTAGGAGGTCAAGATGTATAACCAGCTGAACTAGGTCAAGATGTATAACCAGCTGAACTAGGTCAAGATGTATAACCAGCTGAACTAGGTCAAGATGTATAACCAGCTGAACTAGGTCAAGATGTATAACCAGCTGAACTAGGAGGTCAAGATGTATAACCAGCTGAACTAGGAGGTCAAGATGTATAACCAGCTGAACTAGGTCAAGATGTATAACCAGCTGAACTAGGAGGTCAAGATGTATAACCAGCTGAACTAGGAGGTCAAGATGTATAACCAGCTGAACTAGGTCAAGATGTATAACCAGCTGAACTAGGTCAAGATGTATAACCAGCTGAACTAGGTCAAGATGTATAACCAGCTGAATGAGGTCAAGATGTATAACCAGCTGAACGAGGTCAAGATGTATAACCAGCTGAACTAGGAGGTCAAGATGTATAACCAGATGAACTAGGAGGTCAAGATGTATAACCAGCTGAACTAGGAGGTCAAGATGTATAACCAGCTGAACGAGGTGGTCAAGATGTATAACCAGCTGAACTAGGAGGTCAAGATGTATAACCAGCTGAACGAGGTGGTCAAGATGTATAACCAGCTGAACTAGGAGGTCAAGATGTATAACCAGATGAACTAGGAGGTCAAGATGTATAACCAGCTGAACTAGGAGGTCAAGATGTATAACCAGCTGAACTAGGAGGTCAAGATGTATAACCAGCTGAACGAGGTGGTCAAGATGTATAACCAGCTGAACTAGGAGGTCAAGATGTATAACCAGCTGAACTAGGAGGTCAAGATGTATAACCAGCTGAACGAGGTGGTCAAGATGTATAACCAGCTGAACTAGGAGGTCAAGATGTATAACCAGCTGAACGAGGTGGTCAAGATGTATAACCAGCTGAACTAGGAGGTCAAGATGTATAACCAGCTGAACTAGGAGGTCAAGATGTATAACCAGCTGAACTAGGAGGTCAAGATGTATAACCAGCTGAACTAGGAGGTCAAGATGTATAACCAGATGAACTAGGAGGTCAAGATGTATAACCAGCTGAACTAGGAGGTCAAGATGTATAACCAGCTGAACTAGGAGGTCAAGATGTAGCTGAACTAGGAGGTCAAGATGTATAACCAGATGAACGAAGAGGTCAAGATGTATAACCAGATGAACGAGGAGGTCAAGATGTATAACCAGCTGAACTAGGAGGTCAAGATGTATAACCAGCTGAACTAGGAGGTCAAGATGTATAACCAGATGAACTAGGCGGTCAAGATGTATAACCAGCTGAACTAGGAGGTCAAGATGTATAACCAGATGAACGAAGAGGTCAAGATGTATAACCAGATGAACGAGGAGGTCAAGATGTATAACCAGCTGAACTTTTTTTTTTATCACACTGGCCGATTCCCACCAAGGCAGGGTGGCCCGAAAAAGAAAAACTTTCACCATCATTCACTCCATCACTGTCTTGCCAGAAGGGTGCTTTACACTACAGTTTTTAACCCTTTGAGGGTCGACAGGCCCTCTCCGAAACTCGTTCTCAGGGTCGGCCAAATTTAAAAAAAAAAAAAAATTATTTTCTCTTATGAAAAGATAGAGAATCTTTTCCCGATCATAAAGACACCAAAAGTTTGAAATTTGATAGAAAACTTACGAAATTATGCTCTCGCAAAGTTAGCGGTCTCGGCGATGTTTACGCATCGGCGATTTTGCCCACTTTGAGCCCCATTTTCGGCCAATTTCGCTGTACTAGTCGACAAAAAACATGAATATTTCGCTAGAACTCCATTTTTTCTATCGAATGGGTGCAAGAAACCACCCATTTATGAAATTCAACTATCCAGTACAGTGGTCAGAATTTAGCAATTTTGCCAATTTCACACAAATTTCAAAAGATGCCAATTTCCGAATAGGGTCCAGAATAAACAAGAAAGACATTCCTGGCACTAAAATGACATTTCCTCTAGTCATTAGTCACGTCTCAAGGCCCCTCTTATATTCTTTTGCTTTCCATTTTGAATTTTTATTCTCACAAAAAATATAAGATTTACTGTTATGCAGACTACTGCATTAGTGTAAAAAATGGTATAAATATTATTGGTGCACTTGTGAAAGAATATTAGACTCACCAGTTGACGTGTATTGCACGCTTGGCACGATTTGTTTACTTTTGAAGTTTGGTAAAAATCGAACATTTCTGCTACTTTGAGCTCAATTTCAAGGCACCTTTCTTTGTAAAACCAGTCAAAATCATCTCAATTTCTGTAATATGTCTTCCATTCTATAAAATGAGACCAAGAAAACTAGAATACAACAATAAATACCATACGAAAATACACTGCAAAGTCGCTGATTTATTCCAAAAAAATGGTCAAAGTTTTTTTTTTCTCATTATGCACTGTGTGCTGCAGGATTTTTTTTAGACTGTGCACACTGACCACATAGACCCATTCTTTCATATGAAGGCCTACCAGCTTTCTCCCACTAGATTTGAGGCCGCTAGAATTTATGCGTACTAGTACGTCAAAAACCCCTACGCGTAAAACGTACTAGTACGACGAAAACCCTCAAAGGGTTAAACTGCAACATTAACACCCCTCCTTCAGAGTGCAGGCACTGTACTTCCCATCTCCAGGACTCAAGTCCGGCCTGCCGGTTTCCCTGAATCCCTTCATAAATGTTACTTTGCTCACACTCCAACAGCACGTCAAGTATTAAAAACCATTTGTCTCCATTCACTCCTATCAAATACGCTCATGCATGCCTGCTGGAAGTCCAAGCCCCTCGCACACAAAACCTCCTTTACCCCCTCCCTCCAACCTTTCCTAGGCCGACCCCTACCCCGCCTTCCTTCCACTACAGACTGATACACTCTTGAAGTCATTCTGTTTCGCTCCATTCTCTCTACATGTCCGAACCACCTCAACAACCCTTCCTCAGCCCTCTGGACAACAGTTTTGGTAATCCCGCACCTCCTCCTAACTTCCAAACTACGAATTCTCTGCATTATATTCACACCACACACTGCCCTCAGACATGACATCTCCACTGCCTCCAGCCTTCTCCTCGCTGCAACATTCATCACCCACGCTTCACACCCATATAAGAGCGTTGGTAAAACTATACTCTCATACATTCCCCTCTTTGCCTCCAAGGACAAAGTTCTTTGTCTCCACAGACTCCTAAGTGCACCACTCACTCTTTTTCCCTCATCAATTCTATGATTCACCTCATCTTTCATAGACCCATCCGCTGACACGTCCACTCCCAAATATCTGAATACGTTCACCTCCTCCATACTCTCTCCCTCCAATCTGATATTCAATCTTTCATCACCTAATCTTTTTGTTATCCTCATAACCTTACTCTTTCCTGTATTCACCTTTAATTTTCTTCTTTTGCACACCCTACCAAATTCATCCACCAATCTCTGCAACTTCTCTTCAGAATCTCCCAAGAGCACAGTGTCATCAGCAAAGAGCAGCTGTGACAACTCCCACTTTGTGTGTGATTCTTTATCTTTTAACTCCACGCCTCTTGCCAAGACCCTCGCAGGGTCTCATAAAACAGAAAATTATACAGGTCTCATAAAACAAAGAAAATTATACAGGTCTCATAAAACAGAAAGAAAATAATACAGGTCTCATAAAATAGAAAGAAAATAATACAGGTCTCATAAAATAGAAAGAAAATAATACAGGTCTCATAAATTAGAGAGGAAATAAAAGTCTCATATATTAGAAAAGAAATAAGACAGAAATAAGAAGTGCAATACAGTGGCCCCAACAAAGCAAGAGGGCAGCAGGTGGAGCATGTCTGCCAAGTGTTCCTATTCTTACATATAGTCACACTGGCACTCCTCATCCCATACCCATACTCTCTCACCTTTTTATACCTCAGTATAAAACACTCCTCTTTTGGCTATAATTCATTCTCTACATTTCCAAATCATCCAGGCATTGTATAGAATAAAACAAAATACTGTATACTATTCTATTCCATGAGTTTATCTCTAACTATCTTCAATGGTTCAAAAGCTCCAATCACGTTCCTCATTCTGACCGTCCTTCTCGTTCAACAACCAGTCATTAGGTTATTTAATTAGGGAAAAAATAACTAAATTTACATGGGTCATATAGTGCATGGGGTATTGGAGGCAGTCAAATCTGATCCAAGGATAGGGAGGGCCAATCCAGTTCCTTTGAGTAAGAGCCTCTCACTGACATCAATTCACCTTTCTTGAGGGGACCAGCCATTCAAAAATTTGAGCTGAACTATGCACTCCAAAGGTTTTGCCATATTTACACATTCATATCTTTTCCATTGGTGACACTTAGGCTCCTGCAACTTGTCTGCTTTTCAAGACTTGCAGATATCAAAGTACATAAAGAACAAAAAAGGCACAATACTGTGACTGGAACAATACACAAATAACCCTCACATAAGAGAAAGAAACTTATAATGACATTTAGGTCCGATTTGGACCATTAACTAGTCACACACTAGCTAATGGTCCAAGTTGGACCAAAACATTATCCTAACCTGCTTTCTCCTATGTGCAGGTTATTTGTGTATCAATGTACATATAACGTATTTATCCCTTCATGCTGAAATTACCACCTAGACACTAATACTGTTACATATTTCTCTGACCTCTCTCTCCTGCCATTCACAACTCAAGCACAGCTTCCACTACCAAATTCTCTACCTTCATTTTGGTCTTATCTGTCATGTCCATGTTCTCCTCCTACATATTGTCAAATACATATATTCAAGGTGACCTGAACTTTATGTACTATCTGACCCATAAACACATTGTCACTGACATATAACAGCATTACCATTTTGTACATATTGTTTTCACAGAACTCTTACGCAAACTTTGAAGCAAATAAACCTACGGTGGAACCTTGGTACTCGAGCTTCATTCATTCCAGAAGGCTGTTTGAGTGCCAATCCTTTCGATTATCAAACAAATTCTTCCCAACCAATTTTATTTTTGGTTGGCTATTATCACTAATCTTCGTAGGCCCCTTGGTGACTTACTTTTACAAATAATATAAAAAACACCAAAAATGTGAAGAAACATGAAATGGTTTACAGTAAAGTTCTGGCAGGTCGCGTTTGTTTGGTTGCACGCTGAGCTTTGTTCAAGTAGGGAGCTGTTCAAGTACCGTGATTCCACTGTATCTTTAATGGAAAAAAACACACTGAATATTGGTCATTTTCAAACCTAAAGACTGCAACTGCTAACCTAACCTAACCATCAATAAAACAACAGAACCCAACCTAACAGAAGGCACCTTAACAGAGCCCACTCTAATGGAACACAATCTAACAAAAGTTCACCTTTTTTTTTTTCAATTTTCTGACACTAGTCCTGATTGGAAACATTGGTTGTATACTTTTGCTGTTGGGTCGCAACAGTGGTTACGCTCCTCTCAGCACCCATGAAGATATGTTACTCAGCCCAATTACTTTTGTTACATTATGCTAACCTAAAATAATCTAATAATCAATTAAATTATAGAGTGGTACTGACACTAAAGCATTCAAAATATGCTGTAAAAAGGCAAATTAACACGTAAGTAGTTTTGGAAATGTGAAAGTACATGTTTATGAGAGCTGAATTTGAAAGTAATTCATTGTGACTGGATAGGCATGTCACATGATTGATTACTAACAGTTGATTGGCCCTTCCAAGGGGTGCATTTTACTACCCCCACATCCCCCCCACACACAGGTGCATCCTACCATACATAAAGGTAGTCTAATATTCTAGCTAATATCACCCAAAAGAACAAATTTTCCAAGCAATATAACTTTCTGCCAGAGTATGGGTAACTTGTTTGTACAGTACATTTTAAAAAAATAAGCGCAAGTTGAGTTATGACCCAACCTTTAAATAAATATTATCTGTACTGTCATCAGGTCAAATCACACACAGTGTCCATGGTTCGATCCCCGGCAAGGGTGAAAACATTGGGTGTGTTTCCTTACACCTATTGTCCCTATTCACCTAGCTAGTAAGTAGGTACCTGGATGTTAGTTGAAGGACCACAATGGAAATAAGACACACAGTCCTTGATGCCTCACTAACTTTCTTGGGTTATCCTATGTGGCTAACACTCCCTACCCCAGGTTATCCTAGCTGGCTAACACTCCATACCCCAGGCTATCCTGGGTGGCTAACCCTTTGGGGTTAATAATCCAAACAAAATCTTATCTATCTTAAGTAATGTAACTAGAAAAACCCAATAAAGTCAACTACTACAATATAATCCTATGGAAGAGCTAAACCTACAGGGGTCATAATGATAATACAGCCCATCAATGTGAAATTGTAGGGCTGCAAAGGTAATAAGCCAGACACACTGATGACATGGCTTTACTGAGTTACCCTGGGTTACTAACCCTCTGGGTTAATAATCAAAACAAAATCTGCACTCTCATAGTCGCTGAAGTGAGCACTTTGGGAAGCTTTAAAAATATTATTGATAAGAACACGAGTGAAAATGGTCGAGTAGGACCTGATTTGCATGGGCCAGTAGCAAGCCTACTATATTACAATGGCAACTACACCAGGTCAAACTGTACTTAACTCTGGTGTGTTATTTTTATGTGAATTCCCCAGTATTGAGTGAGTAGTGCAATGCAGACATACTGCATACATTCAGTGCCAAGAGAAAAAAAAACTGTTTATAAAACCTAACTCAATGTTACCAACCTAACATAACCATCAATTTTATGGCTGGTCTCTGTTAGGTTAGATTAGGTGTGGTAATGCTGGGTTGGATTATGTAATTAAACTTATGAAAATAAAGCTTCTTTCCTATGTGTTTAAAATATAAGTCTCCAATGCACAACCCATTTAATACAACATAGTTAACATAACTGATATTCTTATTTTGACTATTATTGCCTAAATTAACAATTTCCACAGGAAATAAATATTTGTAGATAAACAGTTCAGAGAACCAACAAGTTGATATATTAGACACATGAGCAACACTCGAGTATCTTTATTATGGAAACACTTCACCACATAGTGGCTTCATCAGTCCAATACAAAGAAGAATGGTGAAGATCCGTCACTCAGCTTGGAAGGCTATGAGACTGATGAGGCCATGTGAGAGGTGATCCCTGAAACCTTCTCCGGATGTGGGGCTGATGAGGCCGCAGGGGCGGTGATCCCTGAAATCCTCTCCAGGTATAGAGATACTGTGTGGCCAAACATTTCCATAATAAAGATACTAAAGTGTTGCACATATGTTTAATTTCTTAATTCATTTTTTTAACACATCGGCCATCTCCCACCAAGGTAGGGTGGCCTGAAAAAGAAAAATTTCATCATCATTCACTCCATCACTGTTTTGCCAGAGGCACGCTTACACTACAGTTATAAAACTGTAACATTAACACCCCCTCCTTCAGAGTGCACTCATTGTAGTTTCCATCTCTAGGACTCGAGTCCAGCCTGCCAGTTTCTCTGAATCTCTTCATAAATGTTACCTCGCTCACACTCCAACAGCATGTCAAGTCCTAAAAACCATTTGTCTCCATTCGTTCCTATCTAACACACTCACACTTATGTGGTGGAAGTTCAAGCCCCTTGCACACAAAACCTCCTTTACCCCCTCCCTCCAACCTTTCCTAGGCCAACCCCTACCCCACCTTCCCTCCGCTACAGATTTATACACTCTAGAAGTCATTCTATTTCCTTCCATCCTCTACATGTCCGAATCACCTCAACAACCCCTCCTCAGCCCTCTTCCTAATTTTCAAACTATGAACTCTCTGCATTATATTCACACCACACAATGCTCTCAGACATGACATCTCCACTGCCTCCAGCTTTCTTCTTGTTGCAACATTCACCACCCATGTTTCTCACCCATATAAGTGTGTTGGAGTAACTATACTTTCATACATTCTCCTCTTTGCTTCCATGGACAAAGTTCTTTATCTCCACAGACTCCTTAGTGCACCACTCCCCATTTTCCCCTCATCAATTCTATGATTCACCTCATCTTTCATAGATTCATCTGCTGACACATACACTCCTAAATATCTGAATACATTCACCTCCTCCATACTCTCTCCCTCCAATCTGATACTCAATCTTTCATCACCTAATTTTTTTTATTTTCATAACCTTACTCTTTCCTATATTCACTTTTAATTTTCTTCTTTTACATACCCTACCAAACTCATCCACCAACCTCTGCAACTTCTCTTCAGAATGTCCCAAAAGCACAGTGTCATAAGCAAAGAGCAACTGTGACAACTCCCATTTTGTGGTAGATTCTTTATCTTTGAACCCCACACCTCTTGCACACCTGAGCATTCACTTCTCTTACAACCCCATCTATAACCCTTAAACTGTCCAAACGTAGATCTACGTTCACGTGTGTAGCACTCCGACCTTGATTTTCCCCATTTGAAAGCATGTAAAAAAAACGTAGATCTATGTTCGGAGCCTGCCGCACGTCAACGTATATCTACATGTGGACAGTTTAAGGGTTAAATATGTGTATTGAATAACCATGGTGACATCACACATCCTCGTCTAAGGCCTATTTTTACTGGGAAATAATCTCTCTCTCTCCTACATACTCTAACCTGAGCCTCACTATCCTCATAAAAACTCTTAACTGATTTCAATAACCTACCTCCTATTCCATACATTTGCAACATCTACCACATTGCCCCCCTATCCACCCTGTCATACGCCTTTTCCAAATCCATAAAAGCCACAAAAACCTCTTTACCCTTATCTAAATATTGTTCACCTATATGTTTCACTGTAAACACCTGGTCTACACCCCCATCCTTTCTAAAGCCTCCTTGTTCATCTGCTATCCTACTCTCCGTCTTACTAAGATCTTAATTCTTTCAGTAATAACTCTACTATACACTTTACCTGGTATACTCAACAGCACCAACCACTCCAAAATTATATCCCCACCTGCTTTCAACATTTCCATCTTTATCCCATCAATCCCGGCTGCTTTACCACTTTCATTCTAACCTCTGTGTTTAATTTATCAAATAAATATTTACAAGGCAATAAACAGGTGGTTGTTATAAAATGTTATCAGAATTCTGTTTTTTGGGAAAAATTTACATAATAAAACTAAACCCATGAGTGATACAGTAGGCTGTTGTTAGTGTTAAGTAGTCTGTAAGCCAATAATGTTAAGTCGGTCCATAATGCCTTGGCATAATAGAGGCTCTCTTTATTGTAAAAACAAAATCTCAATGTACTATTTGCAGACATAAATAAATAAATAAATAAATAAATAAATAAATATGTAGGCAGCATTAATGATGGTGACCCAGGCAGGGGTAAGATATAATAATAATAATAATAATAATATCTTTATTTACTACAAGTACATGTACAAGGTATACAGTCCTAGCTGACAACAATGACATACTACTATATAGAAAGTCCCTTGTTATGCTCTGCATTTCGGGCAAATTAGGTCAGTGTCCCAGGATGCGACCCACACCAGTCGACTAACACCCAGGTACCCATTTTACTGATGGGGAACATAGACAACAGGTGGAAAGAAACACGTCCAATGTTTCTACTCTGGCTGGGAATCGAACCCAGGCCCTCACCTTGTGAAGCGAGAGCGTTAGCTGGGTATAAAATACCCAGAAACATGACAAGCCTCAGGTTATTTAGGTACAGCTACACATAAGTACAATTATCATACATAGTATATATTACCCACCAAGATAACACAAAACAGGTCAGTGATTTACTTCTATATTATTTATGAAACATTTTGCCACAAATATCTGATTCAGTACCAAAGTCATTCATGACAATAAGTCACTTTGACTTTGTTGTGTTATCCTAAGTAATTTACACTATATATGACAATTGTACTTATGTGTAGTTGTGTCTACACAAACTTACTTATATGTTGTAACGTTTATTCACTAAATTATACCAATACTTCGTCATATTTCTGCCTCATAATGAAAATAACTCACGTTCTTTGACTTTAATAAAATTATCCTGGATTAAATCTATATAATATAATTCCCATGCAGCCATAACATATATGTGAACTCAACACCAATGTTAAAAAAAAAATATTTTTATGTTATGTAGGTAAATCGTAAACAAGAAGGAGCAGCCTAAGTCAACACTGACCCAGTTTACACACAAAACACAGCCTCCTCCTGGTATGAACCCTCTCCCAGGCCCCAGCAGACACTTGACCAGTGCCCCTGTCAACGTGACCAGGGTATATACCCAACAGATACCCGGGTAAAACAGAAATACCACTTACCATATATACGAGAGCAGATATTGATGGCTACCCAGACTAGCCCAGCCTCGCCTTGTTCCAACCTCTCTGACTCCGGCTTCAACTTACTCGTCACATTCTTATATACCTCTTACTATTCTCACTATATCACTAAAATAACCTTAAAAAATCATTTTGTCTTTTTCCGTTGTTTCTTTGAAGTTGGGTAAACATTTTTCGTAGTAATGAAGGAAAGTAATGGTGGTGTTCGAGGCGAAGGGAAAATGGACGATGGGAACCTATGTTTGTGTCAGGCTCAGGACACTCACTCTACCACTAAAACAAGTCTTTAAATTGCTAAGTCAGTCAGTCAGTAAGCCAGTCAGTAAGCCAGTCAGTAAGTCAGTCAGTAAGCCACTCAGTCAGTTAGTAAGCCAGTCAGTGAGTGAGTCAGTAAGTTAGTCAGTAAGTTAGTCAATAAGTCAGTCAGTAACCCAGTCAGTAAGTCAGTCAATCAGTAAGTCAGTCAGTCAGTCAATCAGTAAGTCAGTCAGTCAATCAGTAAGTCAGTCAGTCAATCAGTAAGTCAGTCAGTCAGTCAATCAGTAAGTCAGTCAGTCAGTCAATCAGTAAGTCAGTCAGTCAGTCAGTCAGTCAATCAGTAAGTCAGTCAGTCAATCAGTAAGTCAGTCAGTCAATCAGTAATAGATTCACCTTAACCTAGTAAATAGTGGAGCCAACAAGACTGGAAAATACACTTGACTCTATTTTCACAAATAAATGATGATCTGGTATGAAATATAACAGTATCGAAAATAATACACTAGGATCACATCATGATTGAAATACAGACATGTGCGTATAGGACTCCTGGCCAGCAAAATGAGATCAGTTATAAGAACATAAGAACGAAGGAACACTGCAGAAGGCCTACTGGCCCATGCGAGGCAGGTCCAAGTCTCCTACCGGCTTAAGCCAATGCACCCAACCTAGTCAGGTCAGGTCACATTGACTTAAGGGAGGAACACGGCAACCGACCTGGTAGCACAAGCTATCAGGTCTAACTCACACCCACCCACATCTACTCATGTATTTATCCAACCTATTTTTAAAGCTACACAACGTTCTGGCCTCTATAACGGTACTTGGGAGTTTGTTCCACTCATCCACAACTCTATCACCAAACCAGTACTTTCCTATATCCTTCCTGAATCTGCATTTTTCCAACTTAAAACCATTGCTGCGAGTCCTGTCTAGGCTAGATATTTTCAGCACACTATTTACATCCCCTTTATTTATTCCTGTCTTCCATTTATACACCTCAATCATATCCCCCCTAATTCTACGTCTTTCTAGAGAGTGCAGTTTCAGGGCCCTTAGTCTATCCTCATAGGGAAGGTTTCTGATACATGGGATCAACTTTGTCATCCTCCTTTGTACATTTTCCAGAGAATTTATATCCATTCTGTAATACGGTGACCAAAACTGTGCAGCATAATCTAAATGAGGCCTAACCAAGGATGTATAGAGTTGAAGAACAACCTGAGGACTCCTATTATTTATGCTTCTTGATATGAAGCCAAGGATTCTATTAGCTTTATTGCGAACACTTATGCACTGTTGTCTTGGTTTCAGATTACTGCAGTGCCTTCACCAAATTCAACTTCAATAACAAAATCATTCAGTGAGAGCAAGTCAACCACGTCCTAAATGACACAAGCTGTGAAGATATCCTAAACAACACGGATCCGATCCTTTGCCTAGAAAGAATTAACCCTGTGGCACTTGAGGTTTACCTGGAGAGAGTTCCGGGGGTCAACGCCCCCGCGGCCCGGTCTGTGACCAGGCCTCCTGGTGGATCAGAGCCTGATCAACCAGGCTGTTACTGCTGGCTGCACGCAATCCAACGTACGAGCCACAGCCCGGCTGGTCAGGTTCCGACTTTAGGTGCTTGTCCAGTGCCTGCTTGAAGACAGCCAGGGGTCTATTGGTAATCCCCCTTATGTATGCTGGGAGGCAGTTGAACAGTCTCGGGCCCCTGACACATATTGTATTGTCTCTTAACGTGTTTTTTTTTTTTAAGGGAAAAAATGTAAACTAGAGAGAGAGAAGCTCCATCTACAGGCGAAGGTAAAGAATCACAGCTGCTCAAAGGGCCCAGTATATCTGAAGTACGGAAGAAGGCACTGGCCAGAGAAATAGAAAATACTGAATTGAATCTTAAGGAATAATACAGGAGGTAAGAAACACAGGAAGAACTTAAAGCCATAAATTAAATTGAAAAAAAAAACGAAGCATTTATTTTCTTACTCCAAATCTAAGGCAAAACCCACATCTAGTATTGGGTCCCTGCTTAAACAAGATGGGACTTACACAGACAAAGACAGGATGTTCCAGAGACTGGACACAGCAACACTGGGACACAGTTGGAAGCTGAAGACACAGATGAATCAAAGGGATGTTAGGAAGTATTTCTTCAGCCACAGAGTAGTCAGGAAGTGGAATAGTTTGGGAAGCGATGTAGTGGAGGCAGGATCCATACATAGCTTTAAGCAGAGGTACGATAAATCTCATGGTTCAGGGAGAGTGACCTAGTAGCGACCAGTGAAGAGGCGGGGCCAGGAGCTTGGACTCGACCCCTGCAACCTCAACTAGGTGAGTACAGATGACAGTAAAGAAATGAGTTAGATACTGAAGTCCCAGTATGACTCAGTGTTTAGCGAGCCGTTAATCAGACTAAGAGTCTACAATCTAAATGATTTTTTATGACCGAGACTCAAAATTTGGTTAATTCAAGAATTTCTGATATAATTCTGACACCAGAGGACTTTGAAAAAAAAATAAAAGACATGCCGATGTACTCTGCTTCAGGCCCAGACTCGTGGAACTCCGTGTTCATCAAGAACTGCAAGAAACCCCTGGCACGTGAGTTCTATGGAGAGGGAGCATGGACACAGAGGTCATCCCACACTCACTAAAAACAACAGACATAACCTACACTCTACAAAGGTGGCAGTAAAGCAATTGCAAAGAATTACAAACAGACAGCACTAATTTCCCATTTCATAAAAATCTTTGAATGGAAGAAGCAAGACCGCCAACCACTTGGATACCCAATAATTGCACAACACAGAGCAGCGCGGGTTTAGAGCAGGTCGCTCCTGCCTGTCCCAACTACTGACAAGGTCTTGGATGCTCTAAAAGACAAATAAAATGCAGATGTAGTTTACAAAGAGCATGTGAAAGCCTTCGACAAGTGCGACCATAGTGTAATAGCGCACAGAATGCGTGATAAAAGAAAAGTTGGTAGATGGATCTATAATTTCCTAACAAATTGAACACAAAGAGTAGTAGTAAACAGAGTAAAGCCTGAGGCGGCTACGGTGAAAAGCTCTGTTCCACAAGGCACAGTACTCACCCCCATCTTCTTCCTCATCATCATATTTGACATAGACAGAGATGTCAGCCACAGCACCGTGTCTTCCTTTCCAGATGACACCCGAATTTGCATGACAATGTCTTCCATCGAAGACACTACAAGACTCCAGGCGGACATCAACCAAATATTTAAATGGACCGCAGAAAACAATATGAAGTTCAATGTAGAGAAATTTCAATTACTTCAGTATGGGAAATATGAGGAAATTAAAACTATATCTGAGGATGAAACAAATTTCATTCACACAATATAGCGAAAAACTAATGTGAAGGACATGGGAGTGATAATATCAGAGATCCTCTGATAGGATGGATAACAACAACCTTCAAGACTAGGGATGACAAGCCAATAATTATTGTCTTCATGTCGCTTGTCCTCTACAGGCTGGAATATTGCTGTACACTAACGGTGCCTTTCAAAGGCAGGTGAAATTGCTGACCTGGAGAATATACAAAGAACC